>NW_025534470.1:172500-195766 GCF_020615455.1 Coregonus clupeaformis | reverse complement strand
CACTGGGATATCGCCCTGCTGTTGTCTCCACACTGGGATATCGCCCTGCTGTTGTCTCCACACTGGGATATCGCCCTACTGTTGTCTCCACACTGGGATATCGCCCCTACTGTTGTCTCCACACTGGGATATCGCCCTACTGTTGTCTCCACACTGGGATATCGCCCTGCTGTTGTCTCCACACTGGGATATCGCCCTACTGTTGTCTCCACACTGGGATATCGCCCTACTGTTGTCTCCACACTGGGATATCGCCCTACTGTTGTCTCCACACTGGGATATCGCCCTACTGTTGTCTCCACACTGGGATATCGCCCTACTGTTGTCTCCACACTGGGATATCGCCCTGCTGTTGTCTCCACACTGGGATATCGCCCTACTGTTGTCTCCACACTGGGATATCGCCCTACTGTTGTCTCCACACTGGGATATCGCCCTACTGTTGTCTCCACACTGGGATATCGCCCTGCTGTTGTCTCCACACTGGGATATCGCCCTACTGTTGTCTCCACACTGGGATATCGCCCCTGCTGTTGTCTCCACACTGGGATATCGCCCTGCTGTTGTCTCCACACTGGGATATCGCCCTGCTGTTGTCTCCACACTGGGATATCGCCCTACTGTTGTCTCCACACTGGGATATCGCCCTACTGTTGTCTCCACACTGGGATATCGCCCTGCTGTTGTCTCCACACTGGGATATCGCCCTACTGTTGTCTCCACACTGGGATATCGCCCTGCTGTTGTCTCCACACTGGGATATCGCCCTGCTGTTGTCTCCACACTGGGATATCGCCCTGCTGTTGTCTCCACACTGGGATATCGCCCTGCTGTTGTCTCCACACTGGGATATCGCCTGCTGTTGTCTCCACACTGGGATATCGCCCTACTGTTGTCTCCACACTGGGATATCGCCCTACTGTTGTCTCCACACTGGGATATCGCCCTACTGTTGTCTCCACACTGGGATATCGCCCTGCTGTTGTCTCCACACTGGGATATCGCCCTGCTGTTGTCTCCACACTGGGATATCGCCCTACTGTTGTCTCCACACTGGGATATCGCCCTGCTGTTGTCTCCACACTGGGATATCGCCCTACTGTTGTCTCCACACTGGGATATCGCCCTGCTGTTGTCTCCACACTGGGATATCGCCCCTACTGTTGTCTCCACACTGGGATATCGCCCTGCTGTTGTCTCCACACTGGGATATCGCCCTGCTGTTGTCTCCACACTGGGATATCGCCCTACTGTTGTCTCCACACTGGGATATCGCCCTGCTGTTGTCTCCACACTGGGATATCGCCCTACTGTTGTCTCCACACTGGGATATCGCCCTGCTGTTGTCTCCACACTGGGATATCGCCCTACTGTTGTCTCCACACTGGGATATCGCCCTCTACTGTTGTCTCCACACTGGGATATCGCCCTGCTGTTGTCTCCACACTGGGATATCGCCCTGCTGTTGTCTCCACACTGGGATATCGCCCTGCTGTTGTCTCCACACTGGGATATCGCCCTACTGTTGTCTCCACACTGGGATATCGCCCTGCTGTTGTCTCCACACTGGGATATCGCCCTGCTGTTGTCTCCACACTGGGATATCGCCCCTACTGTTGTCTCCACACTGGGATATCGCCCTGCTGTTGTCTCCACACTGGGATATCGCCTGCTGTTGTCTCCACACTGGGATATCGCCCTACTGTTGTCTCCACACTGGGATATCGCCCTGCTGTTGTCTCCACACTGGGATATCGCCCTACTGTTGTCTCCACACTGGGATATCGCCCTACTGTTGTCTCCACACTGGGATATCGCCCTACTGTTGTCTCCACACTGGGATATCGCCCTACTGTTGTCTCCACACTGGGATATCGCCCTACTGTTGTCTCCACACTGGGATATCGCCCTGCTGTTGTCTCCACACTGGGATATCGCCCTACTGTTGTCTCCACACTGGGATATCGCCCTACTGTTGTCTCCACACTGGGATATCGCCCTACTGTTGTCTCCACACTGGGATATCGCCCTGCTGTTGTCTCCACACTGGGATATCGCCCTGCTGTTGTCTCCACACTGGGATATCGCCCTACTGTTGTCTCCACACTGGGATATCGCCCTGCTGTTGTCTCCACACTGGGATATCGCCCTACTGTTGTCTCCACACTGGGATATCGCCCTGCTGTTGTCTCCACACTGGGATATCGCCCTACTGTTGTCTCCACACTGGGATATCGCCCTACTGTTGTCTCCACACTGGGATATCGCCCTACTGTTGTCTCCACACTGGGATATCGCCCTACTGTTGTCTCCACACTGGGATATCGCCCTACTGTTGTCTCCACACTGGGATATCGCCCTGCTGTTGTCTCCACACTGGGATATCGCCCTACTGTTGTCTCCACACTGGGATATCGCCCTGCTGTTGTCTCCACACTGGGATATCGCCCTGCTGTTGTCTCCACACTGGGATATCGCCCTGCTGTTGTCTCCACACTGGGATATCGCCCTACTGTTGTCTCCACACTGGGATATCGCCCTACTGTTGTCTCCACACTGGGATATCGCCCTGCTGTTGTCTCCACACTGGGATATCGCCCTGCTGTTGTCTCCACACTGGGATATCGCCCTACTGTTGTCTCCACACTGGGATATCGCCCTGCTGTTGTCTCCACACTGGGATATCGCCCTGCTGTTGTCTCCACACTGGGATATCGCCCTACTGTTGTCTCCACACTGGGATATCGCCCTGCTGTTGTCTCCACACTGGGATATCGCCCTACTGTTGTCTCCACACTGGGATATCGCCCTGCTGTTGTCTCCACACTGGGATATCGCCCTGCTGTTGTCTCCACACTGGGATATCGCCCTGCTGTTGTCTCCACACTGGGATATCGCCCTGCTGTTGTCTCCACACTGGGATATCGCCCTGCTGTTGTCTCCACACTGGGATATCGCCCTGCTGTTGTCTCCACACTGGGATATCGCCCTGCTGTTGTCTCCACACTGGGATATCGCCCCTACTGTTGTCTCCACACTGGGATATCGCCCTACTGTTGTCTCCACACTGGGATATCGCCCTACTGTTGTCTCCACACTGGGATATCGCCCTACTGTTGTCTCCACACTGGGATATCGCCCCTGCTGTTGTCTCCACACTGGGATATCGCCCTGCTGTTGTCTCCACACTGGGATATCGCCCTACTGTTGTCTCCACACTGGGATATCGCCCTGCTGTTGTCTCCACACTGGGATATCGCCCTACTGTTGTCTCCACACTGGGATATCGCCCTGCTGTTGTCTCCACACTGGGATATCGCCCTACTGTTGTCTCCACACTGGGATATCGCCCTACTGTTGTCTCCACACTGGGATATCGCCCTACTGTTGTCTCCACACTGGGATATCGCCCTGCTGTTGTCTCCACACTGGGATATCGCCCTACTGTTGTCTCCACACTGGGATATCGCCCTGCTGTTGTCTCCACACTGGGATATCGCCCTACTGTTGTCTCCACACTGGGATATCGCCCTGCTGTTGTCTCCACACTGGGATATCGCCCTGCTGTTGTCTCCACACTGGGATATCGCCCCTACTGTTGTCTCCACACTGGGATATCGCCCTACTGTTGTCTCCACACTGGGATATCGCCCTGCTGTTGTCTCCACACTGGGATATCGCCCTACTGTTGTCTCCACACTGGGATATCGCCCTGCTGTTGTCTCCACACTGGGATATCGCCCTACTGTTGTCTCCACACTGGGATATCGCCCTGCTGTTGTCTCCACACTGGGATATCGCCCTACTGTTGTCTCCACACTGGGATATCGTCCTACTGTTGTCTCCACACTGGGATATCGCCCTGCTGTTGTCTCCACACTGGGATTACTGTCGTATAGATTCTCTTATGTCCCAACGTGCAAAACTACCTACTGAGTATCCGCACCTCCTGTCTGTGTGATACGGTCCCGGAGGTAAAGCCTTACGTCGTATAATTTAACTTCAGCAAGCCAGATGCCCTCATAAGGGCGTCACCTGCCCTCTAGTCTTCCGTTCTATGACCTTCACCAAGCAGAGTGCCCCTCTACTCCCCCGTTCTATGACCTTCACAGAGCAGGGTGCCCCTCGAGTCCCTCGTTCTATGACCTTCACAGAGCAGAGTGCCCCTCTACTCCCCCGTTCTATGACCTTCACAGAGCAGAGTGCCCCTCTACTCCCCCGTTCTATGGTCTTCACAGAGCAGAGTGCCCCTCTACTCCCCCGTTCTATGACCTTCACAGAGCAGAGTGCCCCTCTACTCCCCCGTTCTATGACCTTCACAGAGCAGAGTGCCCCTCTACTCCCCCATTCTATGACCTTCACCAAGCAGAGTGCCCCTCTACTCCCCCGTTCTATGACCTTCACAGAGCAGAGTGCCCCTCTACTCCCCCGTTCTATGACCTTCACAGAGCAGAGTGCCCCTCTACTCCCCATTCTATGACCTTCACCAAGCAGAGTGCCCCTCTACTCCCCCGTTCTACACATTAACCTCACCAGTCCTGCTGTGATCAACCCAGACACGGCCCTGGACTTTTGGTTGCCCGCAACTGGCTAGTAAACAATTATGTCCAAGGATACCTCACTTAAGAACACTCTTATCAACTCAACTCAGTCCTGCTAGTCACCTCAGCCGTGGCCTCCCCATCAAGGAGGACCCTGCTCTGAGCGTACCCTCAATAGGGGCTTCTTAACCTATTGGTAGATTGTCCAAGCTCAGCTTTCTCAGTAATATGTTCTGGATCTGGCATCCACCCGTGCCCTCTTCCTCTCAGACCTTAGGCGGGTCCAGCTGCTCCTTCAGGAGAGTGGTTTCCCTGAGATCGCAATTTCTGATCCCCTGTGCACAGTTTACCCAGGTCTTCAGGAGCGGTCAACCGGTGAAGTTGCAGATCCCATCCTCGTCGCTAAAGAATGTCGTGGGAATTCTAATTAATTAATGAGGAGAGACTAGGTCAATCACCAATCAGGATATTACTTTATTCAAAACGTATTAATAAGGGAGCAGGTCACACCACACACACAAATGAATAGAGTGAGCTCTGCAATAATGAGGCTGGTCGACCCCACACTCTTGAGTGTTGGGCCGAGAGCTCTGACATACAGAGATAAACAGAGGTCTTATATAGTGGATCATACTGGAAAATGGTGAACTAGAATATAAGAAGAATTGTGTATTAGATATGAACGATTTTGCCTATTTTCAGGCAACAATACAGTAGCATCTGTGTCAGATGATTACTTCTTAAATGATACTTGTAACTTAAAGAATGGGATGGGAAATTGAGTTGAATAGGGCTGGATACACCACAAACTCATTCCTGAATGAAACATTTTCTATGGATGAAGTCAGGAAGGCTGTTGACAAAAAGCAACAAAAAGCTACAGGAATAGAGGAGCTTCCAAAGTCTCCTAGGTTACTGCAGATTCTACTCTGGAGCTTCCAAAGTCTCCTAGGTTACTGCAGACTCTACTCTGGAGCTTCCAAAGTCTCCTAGGTTACTGCAGACTCTACTCTGGAGCTTCCAAAGTCTCCTAGGTTACTGCAGACTCTACTCTGGAGCTTCCAAAGTCTCCTAGGTTACTGCAGATTCTACTCTGGAGCTTCCAAAGTCTCCTAGGTTACTGCAGACTCTACTCTGGAGCTTCCAAAGTATCCTAGGTTACTGCAGACTCTACTCTGGAGCTTCCAAAGTCTCCTAGGTTACTGCAGACTCTACTCTGGAGCTTCCAAAGTCTCCTAGGTTACTGCAGACTCTACTCTGTATTTTTCAAATGTGTTTTGAAAATAGTATCATCCCTTCAACTGGGTACAGATCCACCATTATCCCCAAAGTCATCAAATAATGATCCAGGGTCCCATTAAATTGCCGGTCAGCCTTCTTAAAACAGTCTACAGTTCTACTCTAGTATCAGTCTTCTTAACACAGTCTACAGTTCTACTCTGGTATCAGTCTTATTGACACAGTCTACAGTTCTACTCTGGTATCAGTCTTATTAACACAGTCTACAGTTCTACTCTGGTATCAGTCTTATTAACAGTCTACAGTTCTACTCTGGTATCAGTCTTATTAACACAGTCTACAGTTCTACTCTGGTATCAGTCTTATTAACACAGTCTACAGTTCTACTCTGGTATCAGTCTTATTAACAGTCTACAGTTCTACTCTGGTATCAGTCTTATTAACACAGTCTACAGTTCTACTCTGGTATCAGTCTTATTGACACAGTCTACAGTTCTACTCTGGTATCAGTCTTATTAACACAGTCTACAGTTCTACTCTGGTATCAGTCTTATTAACAGTCTACAGTTCTACTCTGGTATCAGTCTTATTGACACAGTCTACAGTTCTACTCTGGTATCAGTCTTATTGACACAGTCTACAGTTCTACTCTGGTATCAGTCTTATTAACACAGTCTACAGTTCTACTCTGGTATCAGTCTTATTAACAGTCTACAGTTCTACTCTGGTATCAGTCTTATTAACAGTCTACAGTTCTACTCTGGTATCAGTCTTATTAACAGTCTACAGTTCTACTCTGGTATCAGTCTTATTAACAGTCTACAGTTCTACTCTGGTATCAGTCTTATTGACACAGTCTACAGTTCTACTCTGGTATCAGTCTTATTGACACAGTCTACAGTTCTACTCTGGTATCAGTCTTATTAACAGTCTACAGTTCTACTCTGGTATCAGTCTTATTAACAGTCTACAGTTCTACTCTGGTATCAGTCTTATTAACACAGTCTACAGTTCTACTCTGGTATCAGTCTTATTAACAGTCTACAGTTCTACTCTGGTATCAGTCTTATTGACACAGTCTACAGTTCTACTCTGGTATCAGTCTTATTAACAGTCTACAGTTCTACTCTGGTATCAGTCTTATTAACACAGTCTACAGTTCTACTCTGGTATCAGTCTTATTGACACAGTCTACAGTTCTACTCTGGTATCAGTCTTATTGACACAGTCTACAGTTCTACTCTGGTATCAGTCTTATTGACACAGTCTACAGTTCTACTCTGGTATCAGTCTTATTAACACAGTCTACAGTTCTACTCTGGTATCAGTCTTATTGACACAGTCTACAGTTCTACTCTGGTATCAGTCTTATTAACAGTCTACAGTTCTACTCTGGTATCAGTCTTATTGACAGTCTACAGTTCTACTCTGGTATCAGTCTTATTAACAGTCTACAGTTCTACTCTGGTATCAGTCTTATTAACAGTCTACAGTTCTACTCTGGTATCAGTCTTATTAACACAGTCTACAGTTCTACTCTGGTATCAGTCTTATTGACACAGTCTACAGTTCTACTCTGGTATCAGTCTTATTAACAGTCTACAGTTCTACTCTGGTATCAGTCTTATTAACAGTCTACAGTTCTACTCTGGTATCAGTCTTATTGACACAGTCTACAGTTCTACTCTGGTATCAGTCTTATTGACACAGTCTACAGTTCTACTCTGGTATCAGTCTTATTAACAGTCTACAGTTCTACTCTGGTATCAGTCTTATTAACACAGTCTACAGTTCTACTCTGGTATCAGTCTTATTGACACAGTCTACAGTTCTACTCTGGTATCAGTCTTATTAACAGTCTACAGTTCTACTCTGGTATCAGTCTTATTAACAGTCTACAGTTCTACTCTGGTATCAGTCTTATTAACAGTCTACAGTTCTACTCTGGTATCAGTCTTATTAACACAGTCTACAGTTCTACTCTGGTATCAGTCTTATTAACACAGTCTACAGTTCACAGTCTACAGTTCTACTCTGGTATCAGTCTTATTGACACAGTCTACAGTTCTACTCTGGTATCAGTCTTATTAACAGTCTACAGTTCTACTCTGGTATCAGTCTTATTGACACAGTCTACAGTTCTACTCTGGTATCAGTCTTATTGACACAGTCTACAGTTCTACTCTGGTATCAGTCTTATTAACAGTCTACAGTTCTACTCTGGTATCAGTCTTATTAACACAGTCTACAGTTCTACTCTGGTATCAGTCTTATTAACACAGTCTACAGTTCTACTCTGGTATCAGTCTTATTAACACAGTCTACAGTTCTACTCTGGTATCAGTCTTATTGACACAGTCTACAGTTCTACTCTGGTATCAGTCTTATTAACACAGTCTACAGTTCTACTCTGGTATCAGTCTTATTAACACAGTCTACAGTTCTACTCTGGTATCAGTCTTATTAACACAGTCTACAGTTCTACTCTGGTATCAGTCTTATTGACACAGTCTACAGTTCTACTCTGGTATCAGTCTTATTGACACAGTCTACAGTTCTACTCTGGTATCAGTCTTATTAACACAGTCTACAGTTCTACTCTGGTATCAGTCTTATTAACAGTCTACAGTTCTACTCTGGTATCAGTCTTATTAACACAGTCTACAGTTCTACTCTGGTATCAGTCTTATTGACACAGTCTACAGTTCTACTCTGGTATCAGTCTTATTAACACAGTCTACAGTTCTACTCTGGTATCAGTCTTATTAACAGTCTACAGTTCTACTCTGGTATCAGTCTTATTGACACAGTCTACAGTTCTACTCTGGTATCAGTCTTATTGACACAGTCTACAGTTCTACTCTGGTATCAGTCTTATTAACAGTCTACAGTTCTACTCTGGTATCAGTCTTATTAACAGTCTACAGTTCTACTCTGGTATCAGTCTTATTAACACAGTCTACAGTTCTACTCTGGTATCAGTCTTATTGACACAGTCTACAGTTCTACTCTGGTATCAGTCTTATTGACACAGTCTACAGTTCTACTCTGGTATCAGTCTTATTAACAGTCTACAGTTCTACTCTGGTATCAGTCTTACTGACACAGTCTACAGTTCTACTCTGGTATCAGTCTTATTAACAGTCTACAGTTCTACTCTAGTATCAGTCTTCTTAACACAGTCTACAGTTCTACTCTGGTATCAGTCTTATTAACAGTCTACAGTTCTACTCTGGTATCAGTCTTATTAACAGTCTACAGTTCTACTCTGGTATCAGTCTTATTAACAGTCTACAGTTCTACTCTGGTATCAGTCTTATTGACACAGTCTACAGTTCTACTCTGGTATCAGTCTTATTGACAGTCTACAGTTCTACTCTGGTATCAGTCTTATTAACACAGTCTACAGTTCTACTCTGGTATCAGTCTTATTGACACAGTCTACAGTTCTACTCTGGTATCAGTCTTATTAACACAGTCTACAGTTCTACTCTGGTATCAGTCTTATTAACAGTCTACAGTTCTACTCTGGTATCAGTCTTATTGACACAGTCTACAGTTCTACTCTGGTATCAGTCTTATTGACACAGTCTACAGTTCTACTCTGGTATCAGTCTTATTAACAGTCTACAGTTCTACTCTGGTATCAGTCTTATTAACAGTCTACAGTTCTACTCTGGTATCAGTCTTATTGACACAGTCTACAGTTCTACTCTGGTATCAGTCTTATTAACAGTCTACAGTTCTACTCTGGTATCAGTCTTATTGACACAGTCTACAGTTCTACTCTGGTATCAGTCTTATTAACAGTCTACAGTTCTACTCTGGTATCAGTCTTATTAACACAGTCTACAGTTCTACTCTGGTATCAGTCTTATTGACAGTCTACAGTTCTACTCTGGTATCAGTCTTATTAACAGTCTACAGTTCTACTCTGGTATCAGTCTTATTGACACAGTCTACAGTTCTACTCTGGTATCAGTCTTATTGACAGTCTACAGTTCTACTCTGGTATCAGTCTTATTAACACAGTCTACAGTTCTACTCTGGTATCAGTCTTATTGACACAGTCTACAGTTCTACTCTGGTATCAGTCTTATTAACACAGTCTACAGTTCTACTCTGGTATCAGTCTTATTAACAGTCTACAGTTCTACTCTGGTATCAGTCTTATTGACACAGTCTACAGTTCTACTCTGGTATCAGTCTTATTGACACAGTCTACAGTTCTACTCTGGTATCAGTCTTATTAACAGTCTACAGTTCTACTCTGGTATCAGTCTTATTAACAGTCTACAGTTCTACTCTGGTATCAGTCTTATTGACACAGTCTACAGTTCTACTCTGGTATAAGTCTTATTAACAGTCTACAGTTCTACTCTGGTATCAGTCTTATTGACACAGTCTACAGTTCTACTCTGGTATCAGTCTTATTAACAGTCTACAGTTCTACTCTGGTATCAGTCTTATTAACACAGTCTACAGTTCTACTCTGGTATCAGTCTTATTGACAGTCTACAGTTCTACTCTGGTATCAGTCTTATTAACAGTGTACAGTTCTACTCTGGTATCAGTCTTATTGACACAGTCTACAGTTCTACTCTGGTATCAGTCTTATTAACACAGTCTACAGTTCTACTCTGGAATCAGTCTTATTAACACAGCCTTTGAATAGTTTTATTGATTTCCAAAAGGCCTTTGATTGGGCAAATAGAGATCTTCTTGCTTTCAGACATACATGTTGGGGGTGGGATGGTAAATGTTATGATGCAATTAAACCTCTATATAGGGCTGCAGTCTCCTGTGGAAATGAACTGAAGACTGGATGGTTTCCTGTACAGTGAGGGAAAAAAAGTGTTTGATCCCCTGCTGATTTTGTTACATTTGCCCACTGACAAAGACATGATCAGTCTATAATTTTAATGGTAGGTTTATTTGAACAGTGAGAGACATTTAATCTAACTAAGATGTTTGGTGCAGTATTTCTCAAGGGAAAACATTCTAACTAAGATGTTTGGTGCAGTATTTCTCAAGTGAAAACATTCTAACTAAGATGTTTGGTGCAGTATTTCTCAAGGGAAAACATTCTAACTAAGATGTTTGGTGCGGTATTTCTCAAGTGAAAACATTCTAACTAAGATGTTTGGTGCGGTATTTCTCAAGTGAAAACATTCTAACTAAGATGTTTGGTGCGGTATTTCTCAAGTGAAAACATTCTAACTAAGATGTTTGGTGCGGTATTTCTCAAGTGAAAACATTCTAACTAAGATGTTTGGTGCGGTATTTCTCAAGTGAAAACATTCTAACTAAGATGTTTGGTGCGGTATTTCTCAAGTGAAAACATTCTAACTAAGATGTTTGGTGCGGTATTTCTCAAGGGAAAACATTCTAACTAAGATGTTTGGTGCGGTATTTCTCAAGTGAAAACATTCTAACTAAGATGTTTGGTGCGGTATTTCTCAAGGGAAAACATTCTAACTAAGATGTTTGGTGCGGTATTTCTCAAGTGAAAACATTCTAACTAAGATGTTTGGTGCAGTATTTCTCAAGTGAAAACATTCTAACTAAGATGTTTGGTGCAGTATTTCTCAAGGGAAAACATTCTAACTAAGATGTTTGGTGCAGTATTTCTCAAGGGAAAACATTCTAACTAAGATGTTTGGTGCGGTATTTCTCAAGTGAAAACATTCTAACTAAGATGTTTGGTGCGGTATTTCTCAAGTGAAAACATTCTAACTAAGATGTTTGGTGCAGTATTTCTCAAGTGAAAACATTCTAACTAAGATGTTTGGTGCGGTATTTCTCAAGGGAAAACATTCTAACTAAGATGTTTGGTGCAGTATTTCTCAAGGGAAAACATTCTAACTAAGATGTTTGGTGCGGTATTTCTCAAGTGAAAACATTCTAACTAAGATGTTTGGTGCAGTATTTCTCAAGGGAAAACATTCTAACTAAGATGTTTGGTGCGGTATTTCTCAAGGGAAAACATTCTAACTAAGATGTTTGGTGCAGTATTTCTCAAGGGAAAACATTCTAACTAAGATGTTTGGTGCGGTATTTCTCAAGTGAAAACATTCTAACTAAGATGTTTGGTGCGGTATTTCTCAAGGGAAAACATTCTAACTAAGATGTTTGGTGCGGTATTTCTCAAGTGAAAACATTCTAACTAAGATGTTTGGTGCGGTATTTCTCAAGTGAAAACATTCTAACTAAGATGTTTGGTGCGGTATTTCTCAAGTGAAAACATTCTAACTAAGATGTTTGGTGCAGTATTTCTCAAGTGAAAACATTCTAACTAAGATGTTTGGTGCGGTATTTCTCAAGTGAAACCATTCTAACTAAGATGTTTGGTGCGGTATTTCTCAAGGGAAAACATTCTAACTAAGATGTTTGGTGCGGTATTTCTCAAGTGAAAACATTCTAACTAAGATGTTTGGTGCGGTATTTCTCAAGTGAAAACATTCTAACTAAGATGTTTGGTGCGGTATTTCTCAAGTGAAAACATTCTAACTAAGATGTTTGGTGCGGTATTTCTCAAGGGAAAACATTCTAACTAAGATGTTTGGTGCTGTATTTCTCAAGTGAAAACATTCTAACTAAGATGTTTGGTGCAGTATTTCTCAAGTGAAAACATTCTAACTAAGATGTTTGGTGCGGTATTTCTCAAGGGAAAACATTCTAACTAAGATGTTTGGTGCGGTATTTCTCAAGGGAAAACATTCTAACTAAGATGTTTGGTGCGGTATTTCTCAAGGGAAAACATTCTAACTAAGATGTTTGGTGCGGTATTTCTCAAGGGAAAACATTCTAACTAAGATGTTTGGTGCGGTATTTCTCAAGTGAAAACATTCTAACTAAGATGTTTGGTGCGGTATTTCTCAAGTGAAAACATTCTAACTAAGATGTTTGGTGCGGTATTTCTCAAGGGAAAACATTCTAACTAAGATGTTTGGTGCGGTATTTCTCAAGGGAAAACATTCTAACTAAGATGTTTGGTGCGGTATTTCTCAAGGGAAAACATTCTAACTAAGATGTTTGGTGCGGTATTTCTCAAGGGAAAACATTCTAACTAAGATGTTTGGTGCAGTATTTCTCAAGGGAAAACATTCTAACTAAGATGTTTGGTGCGGTATTTCTCAAGGGAAAACATTCTAACTAAGATGTTTGGTGCGGTATTTCTCAAGGGAAAACATTCTAACTAAGATGTTTGGTGCGGTATTTCTCAAGTGAAAACATTCTAACTAAGATGTTTGGTGCGGTATTTCTCAAGGGAAAACATTCTAACTAAGATGTTTGGTGCAGTATTTCTCAAGTGAAAACATTCTAACTAAGATGTTTGGTGCGGTATTTCTCAAGGGAAAACATTCTAACTAAGATGTTTGGTGCGGTATTTCTCAAGGGAAAACATTCTAACTAAGATGTTTGGTGCGGTATTTCTCAAGTGAAAACATTCTAACTAAGATGTTTGGTGCGGTATTTCTCAAGGGAAAACATTCTAACTAAGATGTTTGGTGCAGTATTTCTCAAGGGAAAAACATTCTAACTAAGATGTTTGGTGCAGTATTTCTCAAGGGAAAACATTCTAACTAAGATGTTTGGTGCAGTATTTCTCAAGGGAAAACATTCTAACTAAGATGTTTGGTGCGGTATTTCTCAAGGGAAAACATTCTAACTAAGATGTTTGGTGCGGTATTTCTCAAGGGAAAACATTCTAACTAAGATGTTTGGTGCAGTATTTCTCAAGGGAAAACATTCTAACTAAGATGTTTGGTGCGGTATTTCTCAAGGGAAAACATTCTAACTAAGATGTTTGGTGCAGTATTTCTCAAGTGAAAACATTCTAACTAAGATGTTTGGTGCGGTATTTCTCAAGTGAAAACATTCTAACTAAGATGTTTGGTGCGGTATTTCTCAAGGGAAAACATTCTAACTAAGATGTTTGGTGCGGTATTTCTCAAGGGAAAACATTCTAACTAAGATGTTTGGTGCGGTATTTCTCAAGTGAAAACATTCTAACTAAGATGTTTGGTGCGGTATTTCTCAAGGGAAAACATTCTAACTAAGATGTTTGGTGCGGTATTTCTCAAGTGAAAACATTTGCATGAAAACTAGTGGTCTGTCATTGAATGTCAACAAACACCTAATTGAAGAATCCCGTTGACCAATCACCAGACAAAAGGGGGCGTTGACTTCCGTACCGAACATCGGCTTGCTTCAAGAAAAACAATTGCGTGCCCGAACAGCCGGAAAAAAAAACTTTGTTGAAGACCCAAAACGTCACCAAATGTCTTCATAATATATGACTAACTGTTTCGGTGGGAAACAAGCTTAAGCCATCCTTATACATAGGTTCGGGATGACGCCTAGCAGAACTCGGTTAGGCCAACGAATGCACTCGCGTACTCAGTTAAAATACCTTGAGCTTGAGAAAACTAGCGGCAATATTACAGTTTGTCCCTCTCGAGACGCCATACATTTACATTATAGTCATTTAGCAGACGCTCTTATCCAGAGCCACTCACAGTTAGTGAGTCATTTAGCAGACGCTCTTATCCAGAGCCACTTACAGTTAGTGAGTCATTTAGCAGACGCTCTTATCCAGAGCCACTTACAGTTAGTGAGTCATTTAGCAGACGCTCTTATCCAGAGCCACTTACAGTTAGTGAGTCATTTAGCAGACGCTCTTATCCAGAGCGACTTACAGTTAGTGAGTCATTTAGCAGACGGCTCTTATCCAGAGCCACTTACAGTTAGTGAGTCATTTAGCAGACGCTCTTATCCAGAGCGACTTACAGTTAGTGAGTCATTTAGCAGAACGCTCTTATCCAGAGCCACTTACAGTTAGTGAGTCATTTAGCAGACGCTCTTATCCAGAGCCACTTACAGTTAGTGAGTCATTTAGCAGACGCTCTTATCCAGAGACACTTACAGTTAGTGAGTCCTTTAGCAGACGCTCTTATCCAGAGCCACTACAGTTAGTGAGTCATTTAGCAGACGCTCTTATCCAGAGCCACATACAGTTAGTGAGTCATTTAGCAGACGCTCTTATCCAGAGCCACTTACAGTTAGTGAGTCATTTAGCAGACGCTCTTATCCAGAGAGACTTACAGTTAGTGAGTCATTTAGCAGACGCTCTTATCCAGAGAGACTTACAGTTAGTGAGTCATTTAGCAGACGCTCTTATCCAGAGCCACTTACAGTTAGTGGGTCATTTAGCAGAACGCTCTTATCCAGAGACAATTACAGTTAGTGAGTCATTTAGCAGACGCTCTTATCCAGAGAGACTTACAGTTAGTGAGTCATTTAGCAGACGCTCTTATCCAGAGCCACTTACAGTTAGTGGGTCATTTAGCAGAACGCTCTTATCCAGAGACAATTACAGTTAGTGGGTCATTTAGCAGACGCTCTTATCCAGAGCGACTTACAGTTAGTGAGTCATTTAGCAGACGCTCTTATCCAGAGCCACTTACAGTTAGAGAGTCATTTAGCAGACGCTCTTATCCAGAGCCACTTACAGTTAGTGAGTCATTTAGCAGACGCTCTTATCCAGAGCGACTTACAGTTAGTGAGTCATTTAGCAGAACGCTCTTATCCAGAGACACTTACAGTTAGTGAGTCATTTAGCAGACGCTCTTATCCAGAGCCACTTACAGTTAGTGAGTCATTTAGCAGACGCTCTTATCCAGAGCCACTTACAGTTAGTGAGTCATTTAGCAGACGGCTCTCATCCAGAGACACTTACAGTTAGTGAGTCATTTAGCAGACGCTCTTATCCAGAGCCACTTACAGTTAGTGAGTCATTTAGCAGACGCTCTTATCCAGAGCCACTTACAGTTAGTGAGTCATTTAGCAGACGCTCTTATCCAGAGCGACTTACAGTTAGTGAGTCATTTAGCAGACGCTCTTATCCAGAGCCACTTACAGTTAGTGAGTCATTTAGCAGACGCTCTTATCCAGAGCGACTTACAGTTAGTGAGTCATTTAGCAGACGCTCTTATCCAGAGCCACTTACAGTTAGTGAGTCATTTAGCAGACGCTCTTATCCAGAGCCACTTACAGTTAGTGAGTCATTTAGCAGACGCTCTTATCCAGAGCCACTTACAGTTAGTGAGTCATTTAGCAGACGCTCTTATCCAGAGCCACTTACAGTTAGTGAGTCATTTAGCAGACGCTCTTATCCAGAGCGACTTACAGTTAGTGAGTCATTTAGCAGACGCTCTTATCCAGAGCCACTTCCAGTTAGTGAGTGCGTAAATTTTTTCATACTGTGGTTTTGAACTGTTACCTTATATTATATATATATAAAATATATATATATTATATATATTATAACCTTGGAGAATAACAGGTACAAATCAGTTGAAAACACTTGGAAGTCCAGTTCCTACTCTACTGTTGTAATAATAGGGAGGTCACGTTGAGAGAGAGGTTGTTATCCTGGCACCACACGGCCAGGTCTCTGACCTCCCCCCTATAGGCTGTCTCATCGTTGTCGATGATCAGGCCTACCACTGTTGTGTCATCGGCAAACTTAATGATGGTGTTGGAGTCGTGCCTGGCCATGCAGTCATGGGTGAACAGGGAGTACAGGAGGGGACTGAGCACGCACCCCTGAGGGGCCCCGTGTTGAGGATCAGTGTGGCAGATGTGTTGTTACCTACCCTTGCCACCTGGGGGCGGCCCGTCAGGAAGTCCAGGATCCAGTTGCAGAGGGAGGTGTTTAGTCCCAGGATCCTTAGCTTAGTGATGAGCTATGGTGTTGAATGCTGAGCTGTAGTCAATGAAAAGCATTCTCATGTAGGTGTTCCTCTTGTCCAGGTGGGAAAGGGCAGTGTGGAGTGCAATAGAGATTGCATCCTCTGTGGATCTGTTGGGGCGGTATGCAAATTGGAGTGGGTCTAGGGTTTCTGGGATAATGGTGTTGATGTGAGCCATGACCAGCCTTTCAAAGCATTTCATGGCTACAGACGTCAGTGCTACGGGTCGGTAGTCATTTAGGCAGGTTATCTTAGTGTCCTTGTGCACGGGGACTATGGTGGTCTACTTGAAACATGTTGGTATTACAGACTCAGTCAGGGACATGTTGAAAATGTCGGTAAAGACACTTGCCAGTTGGTCAGCACATGCTCGGAGTACACGTCCTGGTAATCCGTCTGGCCCTGCGGCCTTGTGAATGATGACCTGCTTAAAAGTCTAGACAGCTCGCGGCTGTGCTTCCCTTTGTATTTACATTTTAGTCATTTAGCAGACGCTCTTATCCAGAGCGACTTACAGTTAGTGAGTGCATACATTATTTTTTCATACTGGCCCCCCGTGGGAATCGAACCCACAACCCTGCCGTTGCAAACGCCATGCTCCAACTGAGCTACATCCCTGCCAGCCATTCCCTCCCCTACCCTGGACGACGCTGGGCCAATTGTGCACCGCCCCATGGGTCTCCCGTCGCAGCCGGCTACGACAGAGCCTGGATTCGAACCAGGATCTCTAGTGGCACAGCTAGCACTGCGATGCAGTGCCTTAGACCACTGCGCCACTCGGGAGGTAATAGTTTTCAATCCCTGCAACATCCGACGAGCGTTAGAGCCGGTGTAGTACGATTCAATCTTAGTCCTGTATTGACTCTTTTCCTGTTTGATGGTTCATCAGATGGCATAGCGGGATTTCTTATAAGCGTCCGGGTTAGAGTCCCGCTCCTTGAAATCGGCAGCTCTACCCTTTAGCTCAGTGCGGATGTTTCCTGTAATCCATGGCTTCTGGTTGGGGTATGTACAGTGGGGAGAACAAGTATTTGATACACTGCCGATTTTGCAGGTTTTCCTACTTACAAAGCATTTAGAGGTCTGTAATTTTTATCATAGGTACACTTCAACTGTGAGAGACAGAATCTAGAAATCCAGAATCCAGAAAATCACATTGTATGATTTTTAAGTAATTAATTTGCATTTTATTGCATGACATAAGTATTTGATACATCAGAAAAGCAGAACTTAATATTTAGTACAGAAACCTTTGTTTGCAATTACAGAGATCATACGTTTCCTGTAGGTCTTGACCAGGTTTGCACACACTGCAGCAGGGATTTTGGCCCACTCCTCCATACAGACCTTCTCCAGATCCTTCAGGTTTCGGGGCTGTCGCTGGGCAATACGGACTTTCAGCTCCCTCCAAAAATTTTCTATTGGGTTCAGGTCTGGAGACTGGCTAGGCCAATCCAGGACCTTGAGATGCTTCTTACGGAGCCACTCCTTAGTTGCCCTGGCTGTGTGTTTCGGGTCGTTGTCATGCTGGAAGACCCAGCCACGACCCATCTTCAATGCTCTTACTGAGGGAAGGAGGTTGTTGGCCAAGATCTCGCGATACATGGCCCCATCCATCCTCCCCCTCAATACGGTGCAGTCGTCCTGTCCCCTTTGCAGAAAAGCATCCCCAAAGAATGATGTTTCCACCTCCATGCTTCACGGTTGGGATGGTGTTCTTGGGATTGTACTCATCCTTCTTCTTCCTCCAAACACGGCGAGTGGAGTTTAGACCAAAAAGCTCTATTTTTGTCTCATCAGACCACATGACCTTCTCCCATTCCTCCTCTGGATCATCCAGATGGTCATTGGCAAACTTCAGACAGGCCTGGACATGCGCTGGCTTGAGCAGGGGGACCTTGCGTGCGCTGCAGGATTTTAATCCATGACGGCGTTGTGTGTTACTAATGGTTTTCTTTGAGACTGTGGTCCCAGCTCTCTTCAGGTCATTGACCAGGTCCTGCCGTGTAGTTCTGGGCTGATCCCTCACCTTCCTCATGATCATTGATGCCCCACGAGGTGAGATCTTGCATGGAGCCCCATGTGGGTGATTGACCGTCATCTTGAACTTCTTCCATTTTCTAATAATTGCGCCAACAGTTGTTGCCTTCTCACCAAGCTGCTTGCCTATTGTCCTGTAGCCCATCCCAGCCTTGTGCAGGTCTACAATTGTATCCCTGATGTCCTTACACAGTTCTCTGGTCTTGGCCATTGTGGAGAGGTTGGAGTCTGTTTGATTGAGTGTGTGGACAGGTGTCTTTTATACAGGTAACGAGTTCAAACAGGTGCAGTTAATACAGGTAATGAGTGGAGAACAGGAGGGCTTCTTAAAGAAAAACTAACAGGTCTATGAGAGCCGGAATTCTTATTGGTTGGTAGGTGATCAAATACTTATGTCATGCAATAAAATGCAAATTAATTACTTAAAAATCATACAATGTGATTTTCTGGATATTTGTTTTAGATTCCGTCTCTCACAGTTGAAGTGTACCTATGATAAAAATTACAGACCTCTACATGCTTTGTAAGTAGGAAAACCTGCAAAATCGGCAGTGTATCAAATACTTGTTCTCCCCACTGTACGTACGGTCACTGTGGGGAGGACATCATCGATGCACTTATTGATGAAGCCAGTGACTGATGAGGTGTACTCCTCAATGCTATCTGAAGAATCCCGGAACATGTTCCAGTCTGTGCTAGCAAAACAGTCCTGTAGCTTAGCATCTGCGTCATCTGACCACTTTTTTATTAACCGAGTCACTGGTGCTTCCTGCTTTAGTTTTTGCTTATAAGCAGGAATCAGGAGGATAGAATTATGGTCAGATTTGCCAAATGGAGGGCGAGGGAGAGCTTTGTATGCGTCTCTGTGTGTGGAGTAAAGGTGGTCTAGAGTTTTTTTCCCTCTGGTTGCACATTTAATATGCTGGTAGAAATGAGGTAGAAAGGATTTAAGTTTCCCTGCATTAAAGTCCCCGGCCACTAGGAGCGCTGCCTCTGGATGAGCGTTTTCCTGTTGACTTATGGCCTTATACAGCTCATTCAGTGCAATCTTAATGCCAGCATTGGTTTGTGGTGGTAAATAGACAGCTATGAAAAATATAGATGAAAACTCTCTTGGTAAATAGTGTGGTCTACAGCTTATCATAAGATACTCCACCTCAGGCGAGCAAAACCTCGAGACTTCCTTAGTATTTGATTTTGTGCACCAGCTGTTGTTTACAAATATACACAGACCGCCACCCCTTGTCTTACCGAGTCAGCCGTTCTATCCTGCCGATGTAGCGTATAGCCCGCTAGCTGTATGTTGTCCATGTCGGTCGTTCAGCCACGACTCGGTGAAACATAAGATATTACAGTTTTGAATGTCCCGTTGGTAGGATAACCGTAATCTTAGGTCGTCTAATTTATTTTCAAATGATTGAAGATTGGCTAATAGGATTGATGGAAGAGGCAGTTTACTCTCTCGCCGTCGGATCCTTACGAGGCACTCCCGATCTACGTCCACGATATCTCCGTCTCTTTCTCATGCGAATGACGGGGATTTGGGCCTTGTCGGGTGTCTGTAGGATATCCTTCGCGTCTGACTTGTTGAAGAAAAAATCTTCGTCCAATACGAGGTGAGTAATCGCTGTCCTGATGTCCAGAAGCTCTTTTTGGTTATAAGAGACGATGGCAGAAACATTATGTACAGAATAAATTAAACCAGGTGTCATGTGTCGTGGTTCGTGTGATATGGGTCATGTGTCGTGTGATATGGGTCATGTGTCGTGGTTCATGTGATTTGTGTCATGTGTCGTAGTTCGTGTGATATGGGTCATGTGTCGTGGTTCGTGTGATATGGGTCATGTGTCGTGGTTCGTGTGATTTGTGTCATGTGTCGTGTGATATGGGTCATGTGTCGTGGTTCGTGTGATATGGGTCATGTGTCGTGGTTCGTGTGATATGGGTCATGTGTCGTGGTTCGTGTGATATGGGTCATGTGTCGTGGTTCATGTGATTTGTGTCGTGGTTCGTGCTGATATGTGTCGTGTGTCGTGTGATATGGGTCATGTGTCGTGGATCGTGTGATATGTGTCGTGTGTCGTGTGATATGGGTCATGTGTCGTGGTTCGTGTGATATGTGTCGTGTGATATGGGTCATGTGTCGTGGTTCGTGTGATATGGGTCATGTGTCGTGTGATATGGGTCATGTGTCGTGGTTCATGTGATTTGTGTCATGTGTCGTGTGATATGGGTCATGTGTCGTGGTTCATGTGATTTGTCGTGGTCCTCTGTAGCTCAGCTGGTAGAGCACGGCGCTTGTAACGCCAAGGTAGTGGGTTCGATCCCCGGGACCACCCATACACAAAAAAAAAAAATGTATGCACGCATGACTGTAAGTCGCTTTGGATAAAAGCGTCTGCTAAATGGCATATTATTATTATTTATTATTATTTGTGTCATGTGTCGTGGTTCATGTGATTTGTGTCATGTGTCGTGGTTCATGTGATTTGTGTCATGTGTCGTGTGATATGGGTCATGTGTCGTGGTTCGTGTGATATGGGTCATGTGTCGTGGTTCGTGTGATATGGGTCATGTGTCGTGTGATATGGGTCATGTGTCGTGGTTCGTGTGATTTGTGTCATGTGTCGTGTGATATGGATCATGTGTCATGGTTCGTGTGATATGGGTCATGTGTCGTAGTTCGTGTGATATGGGTCATGTGTCATGGTTCGTGTGATATGGGTCATGTGTCGTGTGATATGGGTCATGTGTCGTAGTTCGTGTGATATGGGTCATGTGTCGTGGTTCATGTGATATGGGTCATGTGTCGTGGTTCGTGTGATTTGTGTCATGTGTCGTGTGATATGGGTCATGTGTCGTGGTTCGTGTGATTTGTGTCATGGTTCGTGTGATATGGGTCATGTGTCGTGGTTCGTGTGATGGTCATGTGTCGTGTGTCGAGTGATTTGTGTCATGTGTCGTGGTTCGTGTGATATGGGTCATGTGTCGTGGTTCGTGTGATATGGGTCATGTGTCGTGGTTCGTGTGATGGTCATGTGTCGTGGTTCATGTGATTTGTGTCATGTGTCGTGGTTCGTGTGATTTGTGTCATGTGTCGTGTGATATGGGTCATGGTTCGTGTGATATGGGTCATGTGTCGTGGTTCGTGTGATGGTCATGTGTCGTGGTTCATGTGATTTGTGTCATGTGTCGTGGTTCATGTGATTTGTGTCATGTGTCGTGTGATATGGGTCATGGTTCGTGTGATATGGGTCATGTGTCGTGGTTCGTGTGATAGTCATGTGTCGTGGTTCGTGTGATATGTGTCGTGTGATATGGGTCATGTGTCGTGGTTCATGTGATTTGTGTCATGTGTCGTGGTTCGTGTGATATGGGTCATGTGTCGTGTCATGTGTCATGTGATGTGTTGTGTGATATGTATTGGAAGTATTGTGCAATTTGTTTCTGCTTTTCTTCAGTTTTATCTGTGAGCAAGAATCAATAAACTCAATATCAAACATTAAGAACATATCTTTCTGGGGGGATTCAGATAGTTATTGCATCATGTCTGGTGTCATCAGATTCAGATAGTTATTGCATCATGTCTGGTGTCATCAGATTCAGATAGTTATTGCATCATGTCTGGTGTCATCAGATTCAGATAGTTATTGCATCATGTCTGGTGTCATCAGATTCAGATAGTTATTGCATCATGTCTGGTCTCATCAGATTCAGATAGTTATTGCATCATGTCTGGTCTCATCAGATTCAGATAGTTATTGCATCATGTCTGGTGTCATCAGATTCAGATAGTTATTGCATCATGTCTGGTCTCATCAGATTCAGATAGTTATTGCATCATGTCTGGTGTCATCAGATTCAGATAGTTATTAATTATTATTAAAGTGTCTTTTTATGCATTTCTTCAATTGTTATTGTATATATTTATTTTTCCAATCAATACTTTATCAATCCAAGTGTGTCTTTAACCCCGCAGTAGGGATTGTCTATGGTTTTATGTTATAGTGTTTAACCTGCAGTGTGTGGCTTTAAGACTGAACAACTCATTATTAAAGACAAAGAAGATTATAAAGATCACAAT
This sequence comes from Coregonus clupeaformis, assembly GCF_020615455.1. Lineage (NCBI taxonomy): Eukaryota > Metazoa > Chordata > Actinopteri > Salmoniformes > Salmonidae > Coregonus > Coregonus clupeaformis. The sequence continues at coordinate 173,105 of NW_025534470.1, read as the reverse complement.
ACTGGTCGGTTTAGTTCACCACAAGCTGTTCCACTCAAAGCATTCATGTTGATAAAAAACACAATACTGGTCGGTTTAGTTCACCTCAAGCTGTTCCACTCAAAGCATTCATGTTTATTTATTTATTTTCAATTTATTTATTCAAAAAAAAATCAAAAGTATAAAAGTTTTCCCTCAAAGGTCTGTATCTGTGTAGAAAACAGAGCAGTCTCACAGGCTGGGATGAATCAATAATTTATCATATCAATTAATAATTAGATTATTGTAGCCCTTCAATGTGCTATACAGGGTACTGTATAAAACCAGAACTGTATCAGTAACAAAATAGTATTCTTCTTAAAAATATCCCAGTGGTGTTCCACCCTATCCCCTTCATAATGCAGTGCACTACTCTTCCCCCCCCCCTATTGTTTAGTGCACAACCATGGAGAACAAGGGGTTCAGATTTCACCAATCCATTACCGGTAACCAAAAACTCTTCATAAACACATTCCGACAGGTCATCAGTTTGTGAGCATCTCAAATGGCGTCGAAAAAAAACGTCTCCGTGGAAACCATTTGTCTCGTCTTTCCATCGTTCGGTTTGGCTCCTCCTCCAACCTGTC
>NW_025534470.1:132500-162500 GCF_020615455.1 Coregonus clupeaformis | reverse complement strand
GAGGAGGAGGAGGAGGAGGAGGAGATGGAGGAGGACGAGGAGGAGGAGGAGGAGAAGTATTATAGTAGTGGTAGAACACACTAGAGAGAGAGAGGAAGGAGGATAAGTATTATAGTAGTGGTAGAACACACTAGAGAGAGAGAGGAAGGAGGAGAAGTATTATAGTAGTGGTAGAACACACTAGAGAGAGAGAGAGGAAGGAGGAGAAGTATTATAGTAGTGGTAGAACACACTAGAGAGAGAGAAGGAGGAGAAGTATTATAGTAGTGGTAGAACACACTAGAGAGAGAGAGGAAGGAGGAGAAGTATTATAGTAGTGGTAGAACACACTAGAGAGAGAGAGGAAGGAGGAGAAGTATTATAGTAGTGGTAGAACACACTAGAGAGAGAGAGAGGAAGGAGGAGAAGTATTATAGTAGTGGTAGAACACACTAGAGAGAGAGGGGAAGGAGGAGAAGTATTATAGTAGTGGGTAGAACACACTAGAGAGAGAGAGAGGAAGGAGGAGAAGTATTATAGTAGTGGTAGAACACACTAGAGAGAGAGAGGAAGGAGGAGAAGTATTATAGTAGTGGTAGAACACACTAGAGAGAGAGAGGAAGGAGGAGAAGTATTATAGTAGTGGTAGAACACACTAGAGAGAGAGAGGAAGGAGGAGAAGTATTATAGTAGTGGTAGAACACACTAGAGAGAGAGAGGGAAGGAGGAGAAGTATTATAGTAGTGGTAGAACACACTAGAGAGAGAGGGAAGGAGGAGAAGTATTATAGTAGTGGTAGAACACACTAGAGAGAGAGAGGAAGGAGGAGAAGTATTATAGTAGTGGTAGAACACACTAGAGAGAGAGAGGAAGGAGGAGAAGTATTATAGTAGTGGTAGAACACACTAGAGAGAGAGAGGAAGGAGGAGAAGTATTATAGTAGTGGTAGAACACACTAGAGAGAGAGAGGAAGGAGGAGAAGTATTATAGTAGTGGTAGAACACACTAGAGAGAGAGAGGAAGGAGGAGAAGTATTATAGTAGTGGTAGAACACACTAGAGAGAGAGAGGAAGGAGGAGAAGTATTATAGTAGTGGTAGAACACACTAGAGAGAGAGAGGAAGGAGGAGAAGTATTATAGTAGTGGTAGAACACACTAGAGAGAGAGGAAGGAGGAGAAGTATTATAGTAGTGGTAGAACACACTAGAGAGAGAGAGGAAGGAGGAGAAGTATTATAGTAGTGGTAGAACACACTAGAGAGAGAGAGGAAGGAGGAGAAGTATTATAGTAGTGGTAGAACACACTAGAGAGAGAGAGGAAGGAGGAGAAGTATTATAGTAGTGGTAGAACACACTAGAGAGAGAGAGGAAGGAGGAGAAGTATTATAGTAGTGGTAGAACACACTAGAGAGAGAGAGAGGAAGGAGGAGAAGTATTATAGTAGTGGTAGAACACACTAGAGAGAGAGAGAGGAAGGAGGAGAAGTATTATAGTAGTGGTAGAACACACTAGAGAGAGAGAGGAGGAAGGAGGAGAAGTATTATAGTAGTGGTAGAACACACTAGAGAGAGAGAGGAAGGAGGAGAAGTATTATAGTAGTGGTAGAACACACTAGAGAGAGAGAGAGAGATGGAGGAGAAGTATTATAGTAGTGGTAGAACACACTAGAGAGAGAGAGGAAGGAGGAGAAGTATTATAGTAGTGGTAGAACACACTAGAGAGAGAGAGGAAGGAGGAGAAGTATTATAGTAGTGGTAGAACACACTAGAGAGAGAGAGAGGAAGGAGGAGAAGTATTATAGTAGTGGTAGAACACACTAGAGAGAGAGAGGAAGGAGGAGAAGTATTATAGTAGTGGTAGAACACACTAGAGAGAGAGAGGAAGGAGGAGAAGTATTATAGTAGTGGTAGAACACACTAGAGAGAGAGAGGAAGGAGGAGAAGTATTATAGTAGTGGTAGAACACACTAGAGAGAGAGAGGAAGGAGGAGAAGTATTATAGTAGTGGTAGAACACACTAGAGAGAGAGAGAGGAAGGAGGAGAAGTATTATAGTAGTGGTAGAACACACTAGAGAGAGAGAGGAAGGAGGAGAAGTATTATAGTAGTGGTAGAACACACTAGAGAGAGAGAGAGGAAGGAGGAGAAGTATTATAGTAGTGGTAGAACACACTAGAGAGAGAGAGGAAGGAGGAGAAGTATTATAGTAGTGGTAGAACACACTAGAGAGAGAGAGAGGAAGGAGGAGAAGTATTATAGTAGTGGTAGAACACACTAGAGAGAGAGAGAGGAAGGAGGAGAAGTATTATAGTAGTGGTAGAACACACTAGAGAGAGAGAGAGAAGGAGGAGAAGTATTATAGTAGTGGTAGAACACACTAGAGAGAGAGAGAGGAAGGAGGAGAAGTATTATAGTAGTGGTAGAACACACTAGAGAGAGAGAGGAAGGAGGAGAAGTATTATAGTAGTGGTAGAACACACTAGAGAGAGAGAGAGAAGGAGGAGAAGTATTATAGTAGTGGTAGAACACACTAGAGAGAGAGAGGGAAGGAGGAGAAGTATTATAGTAGTGGTAGAACACACTAGAGAGAGAGAGAGGAAGGAGGAGAAGTATTATAGTAGTGGTAGAACACACTAGAGAGAGAGAGGGAAGGAGGAGAAGTATTATAGTAGTGGTAGAACACACTAGAGAGAGAGAGGAAGGAGGAGAAGTATTATAGTAGTGGTAGAACACACTAGAGAGAGAGAGGAAGGAGGAGAAGTATTATAGTAGTGGTAGAACACACTAGAGAGAGAGAGAAGGAGGAGAAGTATTATAGTAGTGGTAGAACACACTAGAGAGAGAGAGGAAGGAGGAGAAGTATTATAGTAGTGGTAGAACACACTAGAGAGAGAGAGGAAGGAGGGAGAAGTATTATAGTAGTGGTAGAACACACTAGAGAGAGAGAGGAAGGAGGAGAAGTATTATAGTAGTGGTAGAACACACTAGAGAGAGAGAGAGGAAGGAGGAGAAGTATTATAGTAGTGGTAGAACACACTAGAGAGAGAGAGGAAGGAGGAGAAGTATTATAGTAGTGGTAGAACACACTAGAGAGAGAGAGAGGAAGGAGGAGAAGTATTATAGTAGTGGTAGAACACACTAGAGAGAGAGAGGAAGGAGGAGAAGTATTATAGTAGTGGTAGAAACACACTAGAGAGAGAGAGGAAGGAGGAGAAGTATTATAGTAGTGGTAGAACACACTAGAGAGAGAGAGGAGAGGAGAAGTATTATAGTAGTGGTAGAACACACTAGAGAGAGAGAGAGGAAGGAGGAGAAGTATTATAGTAGTGGTAGAACACACTAGAGAGAGAGAGGGAAGGAGGAGAAGTATTATAGTAGTGGTAGAACACACTAGAGAGAGAGAGAGGAAGGAGGAGAAGTATTATAGTAGTGGTAGAACACACTAGAGAGAGAGAGAGGAAGGAGGAGAAGTATTATAGTAGTGGTAGAACACACTAGAGAGAGAGAGGAAGGAGGAGAAGCATTATAGTAGTGGTAGAACACACTAGAGAGAGAGAGGAAGGAGGAGAAGCATTATAGTAGTGGTAGAACACACTAGAGAGAGAGAGTGAAGAGGAGAAGTATTATAGTAGTGGTAGAACACACTAGAGAGAGAGAGAAGGAAGGAGGAGAAGTATTATAGTAGTGGTAGAACACACTAGAGAGAGAGAGAAGGAAGGAGGAGAAGTATTATAGTAGTGGTAGAACACACTAGAGAGAGAGAGGAAGGAGGAGAAGTATTATAGTAGTGGTAGAACACACTAGAGAGAGAGAGAGGAAGGAGGAGAAGTATTATAGTAGTGGTAGAACACACTAGAGAGAGAGAGGAAGGAGGAGAAGTATTATAGTAGTGGTAGAACACACTAGAGAGAGAGAGGAAGGAGGAGAAGTATTATAGTAGTGGTAGAACACACTAGAGAGAGAGAGAGGAAGGAGGAGAAGTATTATAGTAGTGGTAGAACACACTAGAGAGAGAGAGGAAGGAGGAGAAGTATTATAGTAGTGGTAGAACACACTAGAGAGAGAGGAAGGAGGAGAAGTATTATAGTAGTGGTAGAACACACTAGAGAGAGAGAGGAAGGAGGAGAAGTATTATAGTAGTGGTAGAACACACTAGAGAGAGAGAGGAAGGAGGAGAAGTATTATAGTAGTGGTAGAACACACTAGAGAGAGAGAGAGGAAGGAGGAGAAGTATTATAGTAGTGGTAGAACACACTAGAGAGAGAGAGGAAGGAGGAGAAGTATTATAGTAGTGGTAGAACACACTAGAGAGAGAGAGGAAGGAGGAGAAGTATTATAGTAGTGGTAGAACACACTAGAGAGAGAGAGGAAGGAGGAGAAGTATTATAGTAGTGGTAGAACACACTAGAGAGAGAGAGGAAGGAGGAGAAGTATTATAGTAGTGGTAGAACACACTAGAGAGAGAGAGAGGAAGGAGGAGAAGTATTATAGTAGTGGTAGAACACACTAGAGAGAGAGAGAGGAAGGAGGAGAAGTATTATAGTAGTGGTAGAACACACTAGAGAGAGAGAGAAAGGAGGAGAAGTATTATAGTAGTGGTAGAACACACTAGAGAGAGAGGAAAGGAGGAGAAGTATTATAGTAGTGGTAGAAACACACTAGAGAGAGAGAGAGGAAGGAGGAGAAGTATTATAGTAGTGGTAGAAACACACTAGAGAGAGAGAGGAAGGAGGAGAAGTATTATAGTAGTGGTAGAACACACTAGAGAGAGAGAGGAAGGAGGAGAAGTATTATAGTAGTGGTAGGAACACACTAGAGAGAGAGAGGAAGGAGGAGAAGTATTATAGTAGTGGTAGAACACACTAGAGAGAGAGAGAGGAAGGAGGAGAAGTATTATAGTAGTGGTAGAACACACTAGAGAGAGAGAGAGGAAGGAGGAGAAGTATTATAGTAGTGGTAGAACACACTAGAGAGAGAGAGAGGAAGGAGGAGAAGTATTATAGTAGTGGTAGAACACACTAGAGAGAGAGGAAGGAGGAGAAGTATTATAGTAGTGGTAGAACACACTAGAGAGAGAGAGAGGAAGGAGGAGAAGTATTATAGTAGTGGTAGAACACACTAGAGAGAGAGGAAGGGAAGGAGGAGAAGTATTATAGTAGTGGTAGAACACACTAGAGAGAGAGAGAGGAAGGAGGAGAAGTATTATAGTAGTGGTAGAACACACTAGAGAGAGAGAGGGAAGGAGGAGAAGTATTATAGTAGTGGTAGAAACACACTAGAGAGAGAGAGGAAGGAGGAGAAGTATTATAGTAGTGGTAGAACACACTAGAGAGAGAGAGAGAGGAAGGAGGAGAAGTATTATAGTAGTGGTAGAACACACTAGAGAGAGAGAGGAAGGAGGAGAAGTATTATAGTAGTGGTAGAACACACTAGAGAGAGAGAGAGGAAGGAGGAGAAGTATTATAGTAGTGGTAGAACACACTAGAGAGAGAGAGAAAGGAGGAGAAGTATTATAGTAGTGGTAGAACACACTAGAGAGAGAGAGGAAGGAGGAGAAGTATTATAGTAGTGGTAGAACACACTAGAGAGAGAGAGGAAGGAGGAGAAGTATTATAGTAGTGGTAGAACACACTAGAGAGAGAGAGGAAGGAGGAGAAGTATTATAGTAGTGGTAGAACACACTAGAGAGAGAGAGAGGAAGGAGGAGAAGTATTATAGTAGTGGTAGAACACACTAGAGAGAGAGAGAGGAAGGAGGAGAAGTATTATAGTAGTGGTAGAACACACTAGAGAGAGAGAGAGGAAGGAGGAGAAGTATTATAGTAGTGGTAGAACACACTAGAGAGAGAGAGGGGAAGGAGGAGAAGTATTATAGTAGTGGTAGAAACACACTAGAGAGAGAGAGGAAGGAGGAGAAGTATTATAGTAGTGGTAGAACACACTAGAGAGAGAGGAAGGAGGAGAAGTATTATAGTAGTGGTAGAACACACTAGAGAGAGAGAGGGAAGGAGGAGAAGTATTATAGTAGTGGTAGAACACACTAGAGAGAGAGAGGAAGGAGGAGAAGTATTATAGTAGTGGTAGAACACACTAGAGAGAGAGAGGAAGGAGGAGAAGTATTATAGTAGTGGTAGAACACACTAGAGAGAGAGAGGAAGGAGGAGAAGTATTATAGTAGTGGTAGAACACACTAGAGAGAGAGAGAGGAAGAAGGAGGAGAAGTATTATAGTAGTGGTAGAAACACACTAGAGAGAGAGAGAGGAAGGAGGAGAAGTATTATAGTAGTGGTAGAACACACTAGAGAGAGAGAGAGGAAGGAGGAGAAGTATTATAGTAGTGGTAGAACACACTAGAGAGAGAGAGGAAGGAGGAAAGTATTATAGTAGTGGTAGAACACACTAGAGAGAGAGGGGAGGAGGAGGATAAGTATTATAGTAGTGGTAGAACACACTAGAGAGAGAGAGAGGAAGGAGGAGAAGTATTATAGTAGTGGTAGAACACACTAGAGAGAGAGAGGAAGGAGGAGAAGTATTATAGTAGTGGTAGAACACACTAGAGAGAGAGAGAGGAAGGAGGAGAAGTATTATAGTAGTGGTAGAACACACTAGAGAGAGAGAGGAAGGAGGAGAAGTATTATAGTAGTGGTAGAACACACTAGAGAGAGAGAGAGGAAGGAGGAGAAGTATTATAGTAGTGGTAGAACACACTAGAGAGAGAGAGAGGAAGGAGGAGAAGTATTATAGTAGTGGTAGAACACACTAGAGAGAGAGAGAGGAAGGAGGAGAAGTATTATAGTAGTGGTAGAACACACTAGAGAGAGAGAGAAAGGAGAAAGTATTATAGTAGTGGTAGAACACACTAGAGAGAGAGAGAGAAGGAGGAGAAGTATTATAGTAGTGGTAGAACACACTAGAGAGAGAGAGAGGAAGGAGGAGAAGTATTATAGTAGTGGTAGAACACACTAGAGAGAGAGAGAGGAAGGAGGAGAAGTATTATAGTAGTGGTAGAAACACACTAGAGAGAGAGAGGAAGGAGGAGAAGTATTATAGTAGTGGTAGAACACACTAGAGAGAGAGAGAAGGAGGAGAAGTATTATAGTAGTGGTAGAACACACTAGAGAGAGAGAGGAAGGAGGAGAAGTATTATAGTAGTGGTAGAACACACTAGAGAGAGAGAGGAAGGAGGAGAAGTATTATAGTAGTGGTAGAACACACTAGAGAGAGAGAGGAAGGAGGAGAAGTATTATAGTAGTGGTAGAACACACTAGAGAGAGAGAGGAAGGAGGAGAAGTATTATAGTAGTGGTAGAACACACTAGAGAGAGAGAGGAAGGAGGAGAAGTATTATAGTAGTGGTAGAACACACTAGAGAGAGAGAGGAAGGAGGAGAAGTATTATAGTAGTGGTAGAACACACTAGAGAGAGAGAGGGAAGGAGGAGAAGTATTATAGTAGTGGTAGAACACACTAGAGAGAGAGAGGAAGGAGGAGAAGTATTATAGTAGTGGTAGAACACACTAGAGAGAGAGAGAGGAAGGAGGAGAAGTATTATAGTAGTGGTAGAACACACTAGAGAGAGAGAGGAAGGAGGAGAAGTATTATAGTAGTGGTAGAACACACTCAGAGAGAGAGGAAGGAGGAGAAGTATTATAGTAGTGGTAGAACACACTAGAGAGAGAGAGGAAGGAGGAGAAGTATTATAGTAGTGGTAGAACACACTAGAGAGAGAGGAAGGAGGAGAAGTATTATAGTAGTGGTAGAACACACTAGAGAGAGAGGAAGGAGGAGAAGTATTATAGTAGTGGTAGAACACACTAGAGAGAGAGAGGGAAGGAGGAGAAGTATTATAGTAGTGGTAGAACACACTAGAGAGAGAGAGGAAGGAGGAGAAGTATTATAGTAGTGGTAGAACACACTAGAGAGAGAGAGGAAGGAGGAGAAGTATTATAGTAGTGGTAGAACACACTAGAGAGAGAGAGGAAGGAGGAGAAGTATTATAGTAGTGGTAGAACACACTAGAGAGAGAGAGGAAGGGGAGAAGTATTATAGTAGTGGTAGAACACACTAGAGAGAGAGAGGAAGGAGGAGAAGTATTATAGTAGTGGTAGAACACACTAGAGAGAGAGAGGAAGGAGGAGAAGTATTATAGTAGTGGTAGAACACACTAGAGAGAGAGAGGAAGGAGGAGAAGTATTATAGTAGTGGTAGAACACACTAGAGAGAGAGAGAGAAGGAGGAGAAGTATTATAGTAGTGGTAGAACACACTAGAGAGAGAGAGAGGAAGGAGGAGAAGTATTATAGTAGTGGTAGAACACACTAGAGAGAGAGAGGAAGGAGGAGAAGTATTATAGTAGTGGTAGAACACACTAGAGAGAGAGAGAGGAAGGAGGAGAAGTATTATAGTAGTGGTAGAACACACTAGAGAGAGAGAGGAAGGAGGAGAAGTATTATAGTAGTGGTAGAACACACTAGAGAGAGAGAGGAAGGAGGAGAAGTATTATAGTAGTGGTAGAACACACTAGAGAGAGAGAGAGGAAGGAGGAGAAGTATTATAGTAGTGGTAGAACACACTAGAGAGAGAGAGGAAGGAGGAGAAGTATTATAGTAGTGGTAGAACACACTAGAGAGAGAGAGGGGAAGGAGGAGAAGTATTATAGTAGTGGTAGAACACACTAGAGAGAGAGAGAGGAAGGAGGAGAAGTATTATAGTAGTGGTAGAACACACTAGAGAGAGAGAGGAAGGAGGAGAAGTATTATAGTAGTGGTAGAACACACTAGAGAGAGAGAGGAAGGAGGAGAAGTATTATAGTAGTGGTAGAAACACACTAGAGAGAGAGAGGAAGGAGGAGAAGTATTATAGTAGTGGTAGAACACACTAGAGAGAGAGAAGGAAGGAGGAGAAGTATTATAGTAGTGGTAGAACACACTAGAGAGAGAGAAGGAAGGAGGAGAAGTATTATAGTAGTGGTAGAACACACTAGAGAGAGAGGAGGAAGGAGGAGAAGTATTATAGTAGTGGTAGAACACACTAGAGAGAGAGAGAGAGGAAGGAGGAGAAGTATTATAGCAGTGGTAGAACACACTAGAGAGAGAGAGAGAAGGAGGAGAAGTATTATAGTAGTGGTAGAACACACTAGAGAGAGAGAGAGGAAGGAGGAGAAGTATTATAGTAGTGGTAGAACACACTAGAGAGAGAGAGGAAGGAGGAGAAGTATTATAGTAGTGGTAGAACACACTAGAGAGAGAGAGAGGAAGGAGGAGAAGTATTATAGTAGTGGTAGAACACACTAGAGAGAGAGAGGAAGGAGGAGAAGTATTATAGTAGTGGTAGAACACACTAGAGAGAGAGAGGAAGGAGGAGAAGTATTATAGTAGTGGTAGAACACACTAGAGAGAGAGAGAAGGAGGAGAAGTATTATAGTAGTGGTAGAACACACTAGAGAGAGAGAGGGAAGGAGGAGAAGTATTATAGTAGTGGTAGAACACACTAGAGAGAGAGAGGAAGGAGGAGAAGTATTATAGTAGTGGTAGAACACACTAGAGAGAGAGAGAGGAAGGAGGAGAAGTATTATAGTAGTGGTAGAACACACTAGAGAGAGAGAGGAAGGAGGAGAAGTATTATAGTAGTGGTAGAACACACTAGAGAGAGAGAGGAAGGAGGAGAAGTATTATAGTAGTGGTAGAACACACTAGAGAGAGAGAGGAAGGAGGAGAAGTATTATAGTAGTGGTAGAACACACTAGAGAGAGAGAGGAAGGAGGAGAAGTATTATAGTAGTGGTAGAACACACTAGAGAGAGAGAGGAAGGAGGAGAAGTATTATAGTAGTGGTAGAACACACTAGAGAGAGAGAGAGAAGGAGGAGAAGTATTATAGTAGTGGTAGAACACACTAGAGAGAGAGAGGGAAGGAGGAGAAGTATTATAGTAGTGGTAGAACACACTAGAGAGAGAGAGAGGAAGGAGGAGAAGTATTATAGTAGTGGTAGAACACACTAAGAGAGAGAGAGGAAGGAGGAGAAGTATTATAGTAGTGGTAGAACACACTAGAGAGAGAGAGGAAGGAGGAGAAGTATTATAGTAGTGGTAGAACACACTAGAGAGAGAGAGGAAGGAGGAGAAGTATTATAGTAGTGGTAGAACACACTAGAGAGAGAGAGAGGAAGGAGGAGAAGTATTATAGTAGTGGTAGAACACACTAGAGAGAGAGAGGAAGGAGGAGAAGTATTATAGTAGTGGTAGAACACACTAGAGAGAGAGAGGAAGGAGGAGAAGTATTATAGTAGTGGTAGAACACACTAGAGAGAGAGAGGAAGGAGGAGAAGTATTATAGTAGTGGTAGAACACACTAGAGAGAGAGAGGAAGGAGGAGAAGTATTATAGTAGTGGTAGAAACACACTAGAGAGAGAGAGGAAGGAGGAGAAGTATTATAGTAGTGGTAGAACACACTAGAGAGAGAGAGAGGAAGGAGGAGAAGTATTATAGTAGTGGTAGAAACACACTAGAGAGAGAGAAAAGAAGGAGGAGAAGTATTATAGTAGTGGTAGAACACACTAGAGAGAGAGAGGAAGGAGGAGAAGTATTATAGTAGTGGTAGAACACACTAGAGAGAGAGAGGAAGGAGGAGAAGTATTATAGTAGTGGTAGAACACACTAGAGAGAGAGAGGAAGGAGGAGAAGTATTATAGTAGTGGTAGAACACACTAGAGAGAGAGAGAGGAAGGAGGAGAAGTATTATAGTAGTGGTAGAACACACTCAGAGAGAGAGAGGAAGGAGGAGAAGTATTATAGTAGTGGTAGAACACACTAGAGAGAGAGAGAGAAGGAGGAGAAGTATTATAGTAGTGGTAGAACACACTAGAGAGAGAGAGAGGAAGGAGGAGAAGTATTATAGTAGTGGTAGAACACACTAGAGAGAGAGAGAGGAAGGAGGAGAAGTATTATAGTAGTGGTAGAACACACTAGAGAGAGAGAGGAAGGAGGAGAAGTATTATAGTAGTGGTAGAACACACTAGAGAGAGAGAGGAAGGAGGAGAAGTATTATAGTAGTGGTAGAAACACACTAGAGAGAGAGAGAAAGGAGGAGAAGTATTATAGTAGTGGTAGAACACACTAGAGAGAGAGAAGGAGGAGGAAGTATTATAGTAGTGGTAGAACACACTAGAGAGAGAGAGGAGGAGAGAAGTATTATAGTAGTGGTAGAACACACTAGAGAGAGAGAGAAAGGAGGAGAAGCATTATAGTAGTGGTAGAACACACTAGAGAGAGAGAGGAAGGAGGAGAAGTATTATAGTAGTGGTAGAACACACTAGAGAGAGAGAGAGGAAGGAGGGAGAAGTATTATAGTAGTGGTAGAACACACTAGAGAGAGAGAGGAAGGAGGAGAAGTATTATAGTAGTGGTAGAACACACTAGAGAGAGAGAGGAAGGAGGAGAAGTATTATAGTAGTGGTAGAACACACTAGAGAGAGAGAGGAAGGAGGAGAAGTATTATAGTAGTGGTAGAACACACTAGAGAGAGAGAGGAAGGAGGAGAAGTATTATAGTAGTGGTAGAACACACTAGAGAGAGAGAGAGGAAGGAGGAGAAGCATTATAGCTGTGGTAGAACACACTAGAGAGAGAGAGTGAAGGAGGAGAAGCATTATAGTAGTGGTAGAACACACTAGAGAGAGAGAGGGAAGGAGGAGAAGTATTATAGCAGTGGTAGAACACACTAGAGAGAGAGAGAAGGAGGAGAAGCATTATAGCAGTGGTAGAACACACTAGAGAGAGAGAGGAAGGAGGAGAAGTATATAGTAGTGGTAGAACACACTAGAGAGAGAGAGAGGAAGGAAGGGTAGAACACACTAGAGAGAGAGAAGGAGGAGAAGTATTATAGTAGTGGTAGAACACACTAGAGAGAGAGAGGAAGGAGGAGAAGTATTATAGTAGTGGTAGAACACACTAGAGAGAGAGAGGAAGGAGGAGAAGTATTATAGTAGTGGTAGAAACACACTAGAGAGAGAGAGGAAGGAGGAGAAGTATTATAGTAGTGGTAGAACACACTGAGAGAGAGAGAGGAAGGAGGAGAAGTATTATAGTAGTGGTAGAACACACTAGAGAGAGAGAGAGGAAGGAGGAGAAGTATTATAGTAGTGGTAGAACACACTAGAGAGAGAGAGAGGAAGGAGGAGAAGTATTATAGTAGTGGTAGAACACACTAGAGAGAGAGGGGAAGGAGGAGAAGTATTATAGTAGTGGTAGAACACACTAGAGAGAGAGAGAGGAAGGAGGAGAAGTATTATAGTAGTGGTAGAACACACTAGAGAGAGAGAGAGGAAGGAGGAGAAGTATTATAGTAGTGGTAGAAACACACTAGAGAGAGAGAGGAAGGAGGAGAAGTATTATAGTAGTGGTAGAACACACTAGAGAGAGAGAGGAAGGAGGAGAAGTATTATAGTAGTGGTAGAACACACTAGAGAGAGAGAGGAAGGAGGAGAAGTATTATAGTAGTGGTAGAACACACTAGAGAGAGAGAGGAAGGAGGAGAAGTATTATAGTAGTGGTAGAACACACTAGAGAGAGAGAGGAAGGAGGAGAAGTATTATAGTAGTGGTAGAACACACTAGAGAGAGAGAGAAGGAGGAGAAGTATTATAGTAGTGGTAGAACACACTAGAGAGAGAGAGAGGAAGGAGGAGAAGTATTATAGTAGTGGTAGAACACACTAGAGAGAGAGAGAGAAGGAGGAGAAGCATTATAGTAGTGGTAGAACACACTGAGAGAGAGAGGGGAAGGAGAGAAGTATTATAGTAGTGGTAGAACACACTAGAGAGAGAGAGAGGAAGGAGGAGAAGTATTATAGTAGTGGTAGAAACACACTAGAGAGAGAGAGAGGAAGGAGGAGAAGTATTATAGTAGTGGTAGAACACACTAGAGAGAGAGAGGAAGGAGGAGAAGTATTATAGTAGTGGTAGAACACACTAGAGAGAGAGAGGAGAAGGAGGAGAAGTATTATAGTAGTAGAACACACTAGAGAGAGAGAGGAAGAGAGAAGTATTATAGTAGTGGTAGAACACACTAGAGAGAGAGAGGAAGGAGGAGAAGTATTATAGTAGTGGTAGAACACACTAGAGAGAGAGAGGAAGGAGGAGAAGTATTATAGTAGTGGTAGAACACACTAGAGAGAGAGAGGAAGGAGGAGAAGTATTATAGTAGTGGTAGAACACACTAGAGAGAGAGAGAGGGAAGGAGGAGAAGTATTATAGTAGTGGTAGAACACACTAGAGAGAGAGAGGAAGGAGGAGAAGTATTATAGTAGTGGTAGAACACACTAGAGAGAGAGAGAGAAGGAGGAGAAGTATTATAGTAGTGGTAGAACACACTAGAGAGAGAGAGAGGGAAGGAGGAGAAGTATTATAGTAGTGGTAGAAACACACTAGAGAGAGAGAGGAAGGAGGAGAAGTATTATAGTAGTGGTAGAACACACTAGAGAGAGAGAGGAAGGAGGAGAAGTATTATAGTAGTGGTAGAACACACTAGAGAGAGAGAGAGGAAGGAGGAGAAGTATTATAGTAGTGGTAGAACACACTAGAGAGAGAGAGAGGAAGGAGGAGAAGTATTATAGTAGTGGTAGAACACACTAGAGAGAGAGAGGAAGGAGGAGAAGTATTATAGTAGTGGTAGAACACACTAGAGAGAGAGAGGAAGGAGGAGAAGTATTATAGTAGTGGTAGAAACACACTAGAGAGAGAGAGGAAGGAGGAGAAGTATTATAGTAGTGGTAGAAACACACTAGAGAGAGAGAGGAAGGAGGAGAAGTATTATAGTAGTGGTAGAACACACTCAGAGAGAGAGGAAGGAGGAGAAGTATTATAGTAGTGGTAGAAACACACTAGAGAGAGAGAGGAAGGAGGAGAAGTATTATAGTAGTGGTAGAACACACTAGAGAGAGAGAGGGAAGGAGGAGAAGTATTATAGTAGTGGTAGAACACACTAGAGAGAGAGAGAAGAAGGAGGAGAAGTATTATAGTAGTGGTAGAAACACACTAGAGAGAGAGGGAGGAAGGAGGAGAAGTATTATAGTAGTGGTAGAACACACTAGAGAGAGAGAGAGGAAGGAGGAGAAGTATTATAGTAGTGGTAGAACACACTAGAGAGAGAGAGGAAGGAGGAGAAGTATTATAGTAGTGGTAGAACACACTAGAGAGAGAGAGGAAGGAGGAGAAGTATTATAGTAGTGGTAGAACACACTAGAGAGAGAGAGAGGAAGGAGGAGAAGTATTATAGTAGTGGTAGAACACACTAGAGAGAGAGAGGGAAGGAGGAGAAGTATTATAGTAGTGGTAGAACACACTAGAGAGAGAGAGAGGAAGGAGGAGAAGTATTATAGTAGTGGTAGAAACACACTAGAGAGAGAGAGGGAAGGAGGAGAAGTATTATAGTAGTGGTAGAAACACACTAGAGAGAGAGAGAGGAAGGAGGAGAAGTATTATAGTAGTGGTAGAACACACTAGAGAGAGAGAGGAAGGAGGAGAAGTATTATAGTAGTGGTAGAACACACTAGAGAGAGAGAGATGAAGGAGGAGAAGTATTATAGTAGTGGTAGAACACACTAGAGAGAGAGAGAGGAAGGAGGAGAAGTATTATAGTAGTGGTAGAAACACACTAGAGAGAGAGAGGAAGGAGGAGAAGTATTATAGTAGTGGTAGAACACACTAGAGAGAGAGAGGAAGGAGGAGAAGTATTATAGTAGTGGTAGAACACACTAGAGAGAGAGAGGAAGGAGGAGAAGTATTATAGTAGTGGTAGAACACACTAGAGAGAGAGAGGGAAGGAGGAGAAGTATTATAGTAGTGGTAGAACACACTAGAGAGAGAGAGGAAGGAGGAGAAGTATTATAGTAGTGGTAGAAACACACTAGAGAGAGAGGAAGGAGGAGAAGTATTATAGTAGTGGTAGAACACACTAGAGAGAGAGAGAGGAAGGAGGAGAAGCATTATAGTAGTGGTAGAAACACACTAGAGAGAGAGAGGAAGGAGGAGAAGTATTATAGTAGTGGTAGAACACACTAGAGAGAGAGAGGAAGGAGGAGAAGTATTATAGTAGTGGTAGAACACACTAGAGAGAGAGAGAGAAGGAGGAGAAGTATTATAGTAGTGGTAGAACACACTAGAGAGAGAGAGAGGAAGGAGGAGAAGTATTATAGTAGTGGTAGAACACACTAGAGAGAGAGAGAGAGGAAGGAGGAGAAGTATTATAGTAGTGGTAGAACACACTAGAGAGAGAGAGAGAGGAAGGAGGAGAAGTATTATAGTAGTGGTAGAACACACTAGAGAGAGAGAGGAAGGAGGAGAAGTATTATAGTAGTGGTAGAACACACTAGAGAGAGAGAGGAAGGAGGAGAAGTATTATAGTAGTGGTAGAAACACACTAGAGAGAGAGAGGAAGGAGGAGAAGTATTATAGTAGTGGTAGAACACACTAGAGAGAGAGAGAAGGAAGGAGGAGAAGTATTATAGTAGTGGTAGAACACACTAGAGAGAGAGAGGAAGGAGGAGAAGTATTATAGTAGTGGTAGAACACACTAGAGAGAGAGAGGAAGAGGAGAAGTATTATAGTAGTGGTAGAACACACGAGAGAGAGAGAGGAAGGAGGAGAAGTATTATAGTAGTGGTAGAACACACTAGAGAGAGAGAGGAAGGAGGAGAAGTATTATAGTAGTGGTAGAACACACTAGAGAGAGAGAGGAAGGAGGAGAAGTATTATAGTAGTGGTAGAACACACTAGAGAGAGAGAGGAAGGAGGAGAAGTATTATAGTAGTGGTAGAACACACTAGAGAGAGAGAGAAGGAGGAGAAGTATTATAGTAGTGGTAGAACACACTAGAGAGAGAGAGAGAGGAAGGAGGAGAAGTATTATAGTAGTGGTAGAACACACTAGAGAGAGAGAGAGGAAGGAGGAGAAGTATTATAGTAGTGGTAGAACACACTAGAGAGAGAGAGAGGAAGGAGGAGAAGTATTATAGTAGTGGTAGAACACACTAGAGAGAGAGAGGAAGGAGGAGAAGTATTATAGTAGTGGTAGAACACACTAGAGAGAGAGAGAGGAAGGAGGAGAAGTATTATAGTAGTGGTAGAAACACACTAGAGAGAGAGAGAGGAAGGAGGAGAAGTATTATAGTAGTGGTAGAACACACTAGAGAGAGAGAGAGGAAGGAGGAGAAGTATTATAGTAGTGGTAGAAACACACTAGAGAGAGAGAGGAAGGAGGAGAAGTATTATAGTAGTGGTAGAACACACTAGAGAGAGAGAGAGGAAGGAGGAGAAGTATTATAGTAGTGGTAGAACACACTAGAGAGAGAGAGGAAGGAGGAGAAGTATTATAGTAGTGGTAGAACACACTAGAGAGAGAGAGGAAGGAGGAGAAGTATTATAGTAGTGGTAGAACACACTAGAGAGAGAGAGGAAGGAGGAGAAGTATTATAGTAGTGGTAGAACACACTAGAGAGAGAGAGGAAGGAGGAGAAGTATTATAGTAGTGGTAGAAACACACTAGAGAGAGAGAGGGAAGGAGGAGAAGCATTATAGTAGTGGTAGAACACACTAGAGAGAGAGAGGAAGGAGGAGAAGTATTATAGTAGTGGTAGAACACACTAGAGAGAGAGAGAGGAAGAAGGAGGAGAAGTATTATAGTAGTGGTAGAACACACTAGAGAGAGAGAGAAGAAGGAGGAGAAGTATTATAGTAGTGGTAGAACACACTAGAGAGAGAGAGAAGGAGGAGAAGTATTATAGTAGTGGTAGAACACACTAGAGAGAGAGAGAGGGGAAGGAGGAGAAGTATTATAGTAGTGGTAGAAACACACTAGAGAGAGAGAGAGGAAGGAGGAGAAGTATTATAGTAGTGGTAGAACACACTAGAGAGAGAGAGGAAGGAGGAGAAGTATTATAGTAGTGGTAGAACACACTAGAGAGAGAGAGGAAGGAAGGAGAAGCATTATAGCAGTGGTAGAACACACTAGAGAGAGAGAGAGGAAGGAGGAGAAGTATTATAGTAGTGGTAGAACACACTAGAGAGAGAGAGAGGAAGGAGGAGAAGTATTATAGTAGTGGTAGAACACACTAGAGAGAGAGAGGAAGGAGGAGAAGTATTATAGTAGTGGTAGAACACACTAGAGAGAGAGAGGAAGGAGGAGAAGTATTATAGTAGTGGTAGAACACACTAGAGAGAGAGAGGGAAGGAGGAGAAGTA
This sequence comes from Coregonus clupeaformis, assembly GCF_020615455.1. Classification (NCBI taxonomy): domain Eukaryota; kingdom Metazoa; phylum Chordata; class Actinopteri; order Salmoniformes; family Salmonidae; genus Coregonus; species Coregonus clupeaformis. Next base: position 145,296 of record NW_025534470.1, on the reverse strand, counting down.
TTATAGTAGTGGTAGAAACACACTAGAGAGAGAGAGGAAGGAGGAGAAGTATTATAGTAGTGGTAGAACACACTAGAGAGAGAGAGGAAGGAGGAGAAGTATTATAGTAGTGGTAGAACACACTAGAGAGAGAGAGGAAGGAGGAGAAGTATTATAGTAGTGGTAGAACACACTAGAGAGAGAGAGAAGGAGGAGAAGTATTATAGTAGTGGTAGAACACACTAGAGAGAGAGAGAGGAAGGAGGAGAAGTATTATAGTAGTGGTAGAAACACACTAGAGAGAGAGAGGAAGGAGGAGAAGTATTATAGTAGTGGTAGAACACACTAGAGAGAGAGAGAGGAAGGAGGAGAAGTATTATAGTAGTGGTAGAACACACTAGAGAGAGAGAGAGGAAGGAGGAGAAGTATTATAGTAGTGGTAGAACACACTAGAGAGAGAGAGGGAAGGAGGAGAAGTATTATAGTAGTGGTAGAACACACTAGAGAGAGAGAGGAAGGAGGAGAAGTATTATAGTAGTGGTAGAACACACTAGAGAGAGAGAGGAAGGAGGAGAAGTATTATAGTAGTGGTAGAACACACTAGAGAGAGAGAGAGAAGGAGGAGAAGTATTATAGTAGTGGTAGAACACACTAGAGAGAGAGAGGAAGGAGGAGAAGTATTATAGTAGTGGTAGAACACACTAGAGAGAGAGAGGAAGGAGGAGAAGTATTATAGTAGTGGTAGAAACACACTAGAGAGAGAGAGAGGAAGGAGGAGAAGTATTATAGTAGTGGTAGAAACACACTAGAGAGAGAGAGAGGAAGGAGGAGAAGTATTATAGTAGTGGTAGAACACACTAGAGAGAGAGAGGAAGGAGGAGAAGTATTATAGTAGTGGTAGAACACACTAGAGAGAGAGAGGAAGGAGGAGAAGTATTATAGTAGTGGTAGAAACACACTAGAGAGAGAGAGGAAGGAGGAGAAGTATTATAGTAGTGGTAGAACACACTAGAGAGAGAGAGGAAGGAGGAGAAGTATTATAGTAGTGGTAGAAACACACTAGAGAGAGAGAGGAGGAGGAGAAGTATTATAGTAGTGGTAGAACACACTAGAGAGAGAGAGAGAAGGAGGAGAAGTATTATAGTAGTGGTAGAAACACACTAGAGAGAGAGAGAGGAAGGAGGAGAAGTATTATAGTAGTGGTAGAACACACTAGAGAGAGAGAGAGGAAGGAGGAGAAGTATTATAGTAGTGGTAGAACACACTAGAGAGAGAGAGGAAGGAGGAGAAGTATTATAGTAGTGGTAGAACACACTAGAGAGAGAGAGAGGAAGGAGGAGAAGTATTATAGTAGTGGTAGAACACACTAGAGAGAGAGAGGAAGGAGGAGAAGTATTATAGTAGTGGTAGAACACACTAGAGAGAGAGAGAGAAGAAGGAGGAGAAGTATTATAGTAGTGGTAGAACACACTAGAGAGAGAGAGAAGGAGGAGAAGTATTATAGTAGTGGTAGAACACACTAGAGAGAGAGAGGGAAGGAGGAGAAGTATTATAGTAGTGGTAGAACACACTAGAGAGAGAGAGGAAGGAGGAGAAGTATTATAGTAGTGGTAGAACACACTAGAGAGAGAGAGGAAGGAGGAGAAGTATTATAGTAGTGGTAGAACACACTAGAGAGAGAGAGGAAGGAGGAGAAGTATTATAGTAGTGGTAGAACACACTAGAGAGAGAGAGAGGAAGGAGGAGAAGTATTATAGTAGTGGTAGAACACACTAGAGAGAGAGAGAGGAAGGAGGAGAAGTATTATAGTAGTGGTAGAACACACTAGAGAGAGAGAGGAAGGAGGAGAAGTATTATAGTAGTGGTAGAACACACTAGAGAGAGAGAGGAAGGAGGAGAAGTATTATAGTAGTGGTAGAACACACTAGAGAGAGAGAGAGGAAGGAGGAGAAGTATTATAGTAGTGGTAGAACACACTAGAGAGAGAGAGGAAGGAGGAGAAGTATTATAGTAGTGGTAGAAACACACTAGAGAGAGAGAGGAAGGAGGAGAAGTATTATAGTAGTGGTAGAACACACTAGAGAGAGAGAGAGGAAGGAGGAGAAGCATTATAGTAGTGGTAGAACACACTAGAGAGAGAGAGGAGGAAGGAGGAGAAGTATTATAGTAGTGGTAGAACACACTAGAGAGAGAGAGGAAGGAGGAGAAGTATTATAGTAGTGGTAGAACACACTAGAGAGAGAGAGAGGAAGGAGGAGAAGTATTATAGTAGTGGTAGAACACACTAGAGAGAGAGAGGGAAGGAGGAGAAGTATTATAGTAGTGGTAGAACACACTAGAGAGAGAGAGAGGAAGGAGGAGAAGTATTATAGTAGTGGTAGAACACACTAGAGAGAGAGAGAGGAAGGAGGAGAAGTATTATAGTAGTGGTAGAACACACTAGAGAGAGAGAGAGGAAGGAGGAGAAGTATTATAGTAGTGGTAGAACACACTAGAGAGAGAGAGAGGAAGGAGGAGAAGTATTATAGTAGTGGTAGAACACACTAGAGAGAGAGAGAGGAAGGAGGAGAAGTATTATAGTAGTGGTAGAACACACTAGAGAGAGAGAGGGAAGGAGGAGAAGTATTATAGTAGTGGTAGAACACACTAGAGAGAGAGAGAGGAAGGAGGAGAAGTATTATAGTAGTGGTAGAACACACTAGAGAGAGAGAGAGGAAGGAGGAGAAGTATTATAGTAGTGGTAGAACACACTAGAGAGAGAGAGGAAGGAGGAGAAGTATTATAGTAGTGGTAGAACACACTAGAGAGAGAGAGGAAGGAGGAGAAGTATTATAGTAGTGGTAGAACACACTAGAGAGAGAGGGAAGGAGGAGAAGTATTATAGTAGTGGTAGAACACACTAGAGAGAGAGAGAGGAAGGAGGAGAAGTATTATAGTAGTGGTAGAACACACTAGAGAGAGAGAGGGAAGGAGGAGAAGTATTATAGTAGTGGTAGAACACACTAGAGAGAGAGAGGAAGGAGGAGAAGTATTATAGTAGTGGTAGAACACACTAGAGAGAGAGAGAGGAAGGAGGAGAAGTATTATAGTAGTGGTAGAACACACTAGAGAGAGAGAGAGAAGGAGGAGAAGTATTATAGTAGTGGTAGAAACACACTAGAGAGAGAGAGGAAGGAGGAGAAGTATTATAGTAGTGGTAGAACACACTAGAGAGAGAGAGGAAGGAGGAGAAGTATTATAGTAGTGGTAGAACACACTAGAGAGAGAGAGGAAGGAGGAGAAGTATTATAGTAGTGGTAGAACACACTAGAGAGAGAGAGAGAGGAAGGAGGAGAAGTATTATAGTAGTGGTAGAACACACTAGAGAGAGAGAGAGGAAGGAGGAGAAGTATTATAGTAGTGGTAGAACACACTAGAGAGAGAGAGGAAGGAGGAGAAGTATTATAGTAGTGGTAGAACACACTAGAGAGAGAGAGGAAGGAGGAGAAGTATTATAGTAGTGGTAGAAACACACTAGAGAGAGAGAGAGGAAGGAGGAGAAGTATTATAGTAGTGGTAGAACACACTAGAGAGAGAGAGGAAGGAGGAGAAGTATTATAGTAGTGGTAGAACACACTAGAGAGAGAGAGGAAGGAGGAGAAGTATTATAGTAGTGGTAGAACACACTAGAGAGAGAGAGGAAGGAGGAGAAGTATTATAGTAGTGGTAGAACACACTAGAGAGAGAGAGAGGAAGGAGGAGAAGTATTATAGTAGTGGTAGAACACACTAGAGAGAGAGAGGAAGGAGGAGAAGTATTATAGTAGTGGTAGAACACACTAGAGAGAGAGAGAGAGGAAGGAGGAGAAGTATTATAGTAGTGGTAGAACACACTAGAGAGAGAGAGGAAGGAGGAGAAGTATTATAGTAGTGGTAGAACACACTAGAGAGAGAGAGAGAAGGAGGAGAAGTATTATAGTAGTGTAGAACACACTAGAGAGAGAGAGAGGAAGGAGGAGAAGTATTATAGTAGTGGTAGAACACACTAGAGAGAGAGAGAGGAAGGAGGAGAAGTATTATAGTAGTGGTAGAACACACTAGAGAGAGAGAGGAAGGAGGAGAAGTATTATAGTAGTGGTAGAACACACTAGAGAGAGAGAGGAAGGAGGAGAAGTATTATAGTAGTGGTAGAACACACTAGAGAGAGAGAGAGGAAGGAGGAGAAGTATTATAGTAGTGGTAGAACACACTAGAGAGAGAGAAAGGAAGGAGGAGAAGTATTATAGTAGTGGTAGAACACACTAGAGAGAGAGAGGAAGGAGGAGAAGTATTATAGTAGTGGTAGAACACACTAGAGAGAGAGAGAGGAAGGAGGAGAAGTATTATAGTAGTGGTAGAACACACTAGAGAGAGAGAGGGAAGGAGGAGAAGTATTATAGTAGTGGTAGAACACACTAGAGAGAGAGAGGAAGGAGGAGAAGTATTATAGTAGTGGTAGAACACACTAGAGAGAGAGAGGAAGGAGGAGAAGTATTATAGTAGTGGTAGAACACACTAGAGAGAGAGAGGAAGGAGGAGAAGTATTATAGTAGTGGTAGAAACACACTAGAGAGAGAGAGAGGAAGGAGGAGAAGTATTATAGTAGTGGTAGAACACACTAGAGAGAGAGAGGAAGGAGGAGAAGTATTATAGTAGTGGTAGAACACACTAGAGAGAGAGAGGAAGGAGGAGAAGTATTATAGTAGTGGTAGAACACACTAGAGAGAGAGAGGAAGGAGGAGAAGTATTATAGTAGTGGTAGAACACACTAGAGAGAGAGAGGAAGGAGGAGAAGTATTATAGTAGTGGTAGAACACACTAGAGAGAGAGAGGAAGGAGGAGAAGTATTATAGTAGTGGTAGAACACACTCGAGAGAGAGAGAGGAAGGAGGAGAAGTATTATAGTAGTGGTAGAACACACTAGAGAGAGAGAGAGAGGAAGGAGGAGAAGTATTATAGTAGTGGTAGAATCACACTAGAGAGAGAGAGAGGAAGGAGGAGAAGTATTATAGTAGTGGTAGAACACACTAGAGAGAGAGAGGAAGGAGGAGAAGTATTATAGTAGTGGTAGAACACACTAGAGAGAGAGAGGAAGGAGGAGAAGTATTATAGTAGTGGTAGAACACACTAGAGAGAGAGAGGAAGGAGGAGAAGTATTATAGTAGTGGTAGAACACACTAGAGAGAGAGAGGAAGGAGGAGAAGTATTATAGTAGTGGTAGAACACACTAGAGAGAGAGAGGAAGGAGGAGAAGTATTATTGTAGTAGTAGAACACACTAGAACACGCAGCCTGCTGAGAACACGTCTATCAGGTCACAGAGGATAGAAAGATATCAAGACCTTATATTATTTAATTCATAATAATTAATTATTTAATTCACTATGTTCAAGCGTTCTTGCTCAATGAGGACTTTATAGTGATAGTCGGGTTTCAGTGGCTCTGTGTGTGTGTGTGTGTGTGTGTGTGTCTCTCTCTCTCTCACCGGGTTGTTTCCAGGTGTGTCCAGCAGTACTTCCGGGGCGATCCACCCCTCTGTCCCCGGTATCCCCGAGCGGAGAGAGAAACTAGTCCTTCCTTCAGGGATCTTCTTACACAGCCCGAAGTCTGATATCAGCGCTCTCACCCGCCCCAGGGGCCCTGGCTGAGACAACAGGATGTTACGAGGCTTCAGATCCCTGTGGACTGGAGACCGGAGGGAGAGAGAGAGAGAGAGACAGAGAGACAGAGAGACAGAGAGAGAGAGAGAGAGAGAGAGAGAGAGAGAGAGAGAGAGAGAGAGAGAGAGAGAGAGAGAGAGAGAGAGAGAGAGAGAGAGAGAGAGAGAGAGAGAGAGAGAGAGAGAGAGAGAGAGAGAGAGAGAGAGAGAGAGAGAGAGAGAGAGAGAGAGAGAGAGAGAGAGAGAGAGAGAGAGAGAGAGAGAGAGAGAGAGAGAGAGAGAGAGAGAGAGAGAGAGAGAGAGAGAGAGCGAGAGAGAGAGAGAGAAATAGAGGTTCAGTGAAATAGAGGCAGAGAGGTGTCAACATTGGTGTAGTCAAGTCACTAAACCTCGAGTCCAACTTCTATTTCTGCTCAGTATTGTTGCACCTTGGAAGGATAACTAGACAACACAGTTATCTAATTGAATTATGCAGGGAAGACAACAAAGTCACTACCGGTCTAGTCCAAGTCTGAGTCCAAATCACAACTGGTCCAATCTGTGTTCAGTCACTAGTCATCAAAATTCAGATTCAACATCGTGTCAGTAAAGTTTATTCAATAGGTTTGAATTGAAAATAAAATCCTGAAAGGAAAAAGAGAGCGATCGTAGATAGAGAGCAGTGTACTTAATGAGAGGGAGAGATAGAGAGATGGAGGTAGAGAGGTGTACAGCGAGGGGAAAAAGTATTTGATCCCCTGCTGATTTTGTACGTTTGCCCACTGACAAAGACATGATCAGTCTATAATTTTAATGGTTTATTTCAACATTTACATTTACTTTATATTTAGAACCAAATACTTTTAGACTTTTACGCAAGTAGTATTATACTGGGTGACTTTAACTTTTACTTGAGTAATTTTCTATTAAGGTATCGATACTTTTACTCAAGTATGACAACTGGGTACTTTTTCCACCACTGCAGATAGGTGTGTATTAGAACCTACAGTGGGGAGAACAAGTATTTGATACACTGCCGATTTGGCAGGTTTTCCTACTTACAAAGCATGTAGAGGTCTGTCATTTTTATCATAGGTACACTTCAACTGTGAGAGACGGAATCTAAAACAACAATCCAGAAAATCACATTGTATGATTTTTAAGTAATTAATTTGCATTTTATTGCATGTTCTCCCCACTGTATGTTGAGAGAGTGGAGGTGACTGAGACCACAGCCAGCCAGCCAGCCGTCCATAGTACCTATGTTGAGAGAGTGGAGGTGACTGAGACAGACAGACAGCCAGACAGACAGACAGCCAGACAGACAGCCAGACAGACAGACAGCTGTCCATAGTACCTATGTTGAGAGAGTGGAGGTGACTGAGACCACACATGGTCTGCTGTAGGACGGTAACAGGCCTGAGACCAGCGTGGCACGACGGATCCTCCACATACTGGGGACAGCAGAGAACACACAAGTTAAATACATTATACACACTACCAGGTTATATATACACACTACCAGGTTATATATATACACTACCAGGTTATATATACACACTACCAGGTTATATATACACACTACCAGGTTATATATACACACTACCAGGTTATATACACACTACCAGGTTATATATACACACACTACCAGGATATATATATATACACTACCAGGTTATATATACACACTACCAGGTTATATATACACACTACCAGGTTATATATATACACTACCAGGTTATATATACACACTACCAGGTTATATACACACTACCAGGTTATATACACACACTACCAGGTTATATATACACTACCAGGTTATATATACACACTACCAGGTTATATACACACACTACCAGGTTATATATACACTACCAGGTTATATACACACACTACCAGGTTATATATACACACTACCAGGTTATATATACACTACCAGGTTATATACACACACTACCAGGTTATATATACACACTACCAGGTTATATATACACTACCAGGTTATATACACACACTACCAGGTTATATATACACACTACCAGGTTATATATATACACTACCAGGTTATATATACACACTACCAGGTTATATACACACTACCAGGTTATATACACACACTACCAGGTTATATATACACTACCAGGTTATATATACACACTACCAGGTTATATACACACACTACCAGGTTATATATACACTACCAGGTTATATACACACACTACCAGGTTATATATACACACTACCAGGTTATATATACACTACCAGGTTATATACACACACTACCAGGTTATATATACACTACCAGGTTATATATACACAATACCAGGTTATATATATACACTACCAGGTTATATATATACACTACCAGGTTATATACACACTACCAGGTTATATATACACACTACCAGGTTATATATACACACTACCAGGTTATATATACACACTACCAGGTTATATATACACACTACCAGGTTATATATACACTACCAGGTTATATATACACACTACCAGGTTATATATACACACTACCAGGTTATATATACACTACCAGGTTATATATACACAATACCAGGTTATATATATACACTACCAGGTTATATATATACACTACCAGGTTATATATACACACTACCAGGTTATATATACACACTACCAGGTTATATATATACACTACCAGGTTATATATACACACTACCAGGTTATATATACACACTACCAGGTTATATATACACACTACCAGGTTATATATACACACTACCAGGTTATATATACACACACTACCAGGTTATATATACACTACCAGGTTATATATATACACTACCAGGTTATATACACACTACCAGGTTATATATACACACTACCAGGTTATATATACACTACCAGGTTATATACACACTACCAGGTTATATATACACACTACCAGGTTATATATACACACTACCAGGTTATATATACACTACCAGGTTATATACACACTACCAGGTTATATATACACACGACCAGGTTATATATACACACGACCAGGTTATATATACACACGACCAGGTTATATATACACACTACCAGGTTATATATACACACTACCAGGTTATATATACACACTACCAGGTTATATATACACACTACCAGGTTATATACACACACTACCAGGTTATATACACACTACCAGGTTATATACACACACTACCAGGTTATATACACACTACCAGGTTATATATATACACTACCAGGTTATATACACACTACCAGGTTATATATACACACGACCAGGTTATATATACACACTACCAGGTTATATATACACACTACCAGGTTATATATACACACTACCAGGTTATATATATACACACTACCAGGTTATATACACACTACCAGGTTATATATACACACGACCAGGTTATATATACACACGACCAGGTTATATATACACACTACCAGGTTATATATACACACTACCAGGTTATATATACACACTACCAGGTTATATATACACTACCAGGTTATATATACACACTACCAGGTTATATATACACACTACCAGGTTATATATACACACTACCAGGTTATATACACACACTACCAGGTTATATATACACACTACCAGGTTATATACACACTACCAGGTTATATATACACACTACCAGGTTATATATACACACTACCAGGTTATATATACACACTACCAGGTTATATATACACACTACCAGGTTATATACACACTACCAGGTTATATATACACACTACCAGGTTATATACACACACTACCAGGTTATATACACACACTACCAGGTTATATATACACACTACCAGGTTATATATACACACTACCAGGTTATATATACACACACTACCAGGTTATATACACACACTACCAGGTTATATACACACACTACCAGGTTATATATACACACTACCAGGTTATATATACACACTACCAGGTTATATATACACACTACCAGGTTATATATACACTACCAGGTTATATACACACTACCAGGTTATATACACACTACCAGGTTATATACACACACTACCAGGTTATATACACACACTACCAGGTTATATACACACACTACCAGGTTATATATACACACTACCAGGTTATATACACACACTACCAGGTTATATATATACACACTACCAGGTTATATACACACACTACCAGGTTATATATACACACTACCAGGTTATATACACACACTACCAGGTTATATATATACACACTACCAGGTTATATATATACACACTACCAGGTTATATACACACACTACCAGGTTATATACACTACCAGGTTATATACAAACACTACCAGGTTATATATACACACTACCAGGTTATATATACACACTACCAGGTTATATACACACACTACCAGGTTATATATATACACACTACCAGGTTATATATATACACACTACCAGGTTATATACACACACTACCAGGTTATATACACACACTACCAGGTTATATACACTACCAGGTTATATACACACACTACCAGGTTATATACACTACCAGGTTATATACACACACTACCAGGTTATATATACACACTACCAGGTTATATATACACACTACCAGGTTATAGATACACACTACCAGGTTATATATACACACTACCAGGTTATATATATATACACTACCAGGTTATATACACACTACCAGGTTATAGATACACACTACCAGGTTATATACACACACTACCAGGTTATATATACACACTACCAGGTTATATATACACACTACCAGGTTATAGATACACACTACCAGGTTATATATACACACTACCAGGTTATATACACACACTACCAGGTTATATATACACACTACCAGGTTATATATACACACTACCAGGTTATATATACACACTACCAGGTTATATATACACACTACCAGGTTATATATACACACTACCAGGTTATATACACACTACCAGGTTATATACAGTGGGGAAAAAAAGTATTTAGTCAGCCACCAATTGTGCAAGTTCTCCCACTTAAAAAGATGAGAGAGGCCTGTAATTTTCATCATAGGTACACGTCAACTATGACAGACAAAATGAGAAAAAAAAATCCAGAAAATCACATTGTAGGATTTTTAATGAATTTATTTGCAAATTATGGTGGAAAATAAGTATTTGATCAATAACAAACGTTTCTCAATACTTTGTTATATACCCTTTGTTGGCAATGACACAGGTCAAACGTTTTCTGTAAGTCTTCACAAGGTTTTCACACACAGTTGCTGCTATTTTGGCCCATTCCTCCATGCAGATCTCCTCTAGAGCAGTGATGTTTTGGGGCTGTCGCTGGGCAACACAGACTTTCAACTCCCTCCAAAGATTTTCTATGGGGGTTGAGATCAGGAGACTGGCTAGGCCACTCCAGGACCTTGAAATGCTTCTTACGAAGCCACTCCTTCGTTGTCCCGGGCGGTGTGTTTGGGATCATTGTCATGCTGAAAGACCCAGCCACGTTTCATCTTCAATGCCCTTGCTGATGGAAGGAGGTTTTCACTCAAAATCTCACGATACATGGCCCCATTCATTCTTTCCTTTACACGGATCAGTCGTCCTGGTCCCTTTGCAGAAAAACAGCCCCAAAGCATGATGTTTCCACCCCCATGCTTCACAGTAGGTATGGTGTTCTTTGGATGCAACTCAGCATTCTTTGTCTTCCAAACACGACGAGTTGAGTTTTTACCAAAAAGTTATATTTTGGTTTCATCTGACATTCTCCCAATCCTCTTCTGGATCATCCAAATGTACTCTAGCAAACTTCAGACGGGCCTGGACATGTACTGGCTTAAGCAGGGGGACACGTCTTGCACTGCAGGATTTGAGTCCCTGGCGGCGTAGTGTGTTACTGATGGTAGGCTTTGTTACTTTGGTCCCAGCTCTCTGCAGGTCATTCACTAGGTCCCCCTGTGTGGTTCTGGGATTTTTGCTCCCATTCTTGTGATCATTTTGACCCCACGGGGTGAGATCTTGCGTGGAGCCCCAGATCGAGGGAGATTATCAGTGGTCTTGTATGTCTTCCATTTCCTAATAATTGCTCCCACAGTTGATTTCTTCAAACCAAGCTGCTTACCTATTGCAGATTCAGTCTTCCCAGCCTGGTGCAGGTCTACAATTTTGTTTCTGGTGTCCTTTGACAGCTCTTTGGTCTTGGCCATAGTGGAGTTTGGAGTGTGACTGTTTGAGGTTGTGGACAGGTGTCTTTTATACTGATAACAAGTTCAAACAGGTGCCATTAATACAGGTAACGAGTGGAGGACAGAGGAGCCTCTTAAAGAAGAAGTTACAGGTCTGTGAGAGCCAGAAATCTTGCTTGTTTGTAGATGACCAAATACTTATTTTCCACCATAATTTGCAAATAAATTCATTAAAAATCCTTCAATGTGATTTTCTGGATTTTTTTTTCTCATTTTGTCTGTCATAGCTGACGTGTACCTATGATGAAAATTACAGGCCTCTCTCATCTTTTTAAGTGGGAGAACTTGCACAATTGGTGGCTGACTAAATACTTTTTTCCCCCACTGTATACACACTACCAGGTTATATATACACACTACCAGGTTATATATACACACTACCAGGTTATATACACACACTACCAGGTTATATACACACACTACCAGGTTATATACACACTACCAGGTTATATATACACACTACCAGGTTATATACACACACTACCAGGTTATATACACACACTACCAGGTTATATACACACACTACCAGGTTATATACACACACTACCAGGTTATATATACACACTACCAGGTTATATACACACACTACCAGGTTATATATACACACTACCAGGTTATATATACACACTACCAGGTTATATATACACACTACCAGGTTATATATACACACTACCAGGTTATATATACACACTACCAGGTTATATATACACACTACCAGGTTATATATACACACTACCAGGTTATATATATACACTACCAGGTTATATACACTACCAGGTTATATATACACTACCAGGTTATATACACACACACTACCAGGTTATATACACACACTACCAGGTTATATATACACACTACCAGGTTATATATACACACTACCAGGTTATATATACACACTACCAGGTTATATATACACACTACCAGGTTATATACACACACACTACCAGGTT
>NW_025534470.1:110000-125000 GCF_020615455.1 Coregonus clupeaformis | reverse complement strand
GCCTGATCAGGGGTCTATTCATTCTGCCGATTCTGTTGGAAGGAGGAGAACGTGGCTGTGTGTTTACGCCTGATCAGGGGTCTATTCATTCTGCCGATTCTGTTGGAAGGAGGAGAACGTGGCTGTGTGTTTACGCCTGATCAGGGGTCTATTCATTCTGCCAATTCTGTTGAAAAACGTTTCTTAAAACGGAAGAAAACGGAACAAAATGGGGATAAACAAACCTGAATTTGTCCAATAGAAACTCTTGTTTGCAACTGTTGGACTAATGATTACATCCTAGATCAGCTAGATGCAGGCAAGAGTGTGCAAGGCGATATTGAACGTGTCACTGTCTGTCCATGTGTCACTGAATGTCACCTCAAATGTGTCTCTCGACCTGTGTGCACCTACAGTTGAAGACGTAAGTTTACATACACTTAGGTTGGAGTCATTAAAATTCGTTTTTCAACCACTACGCACATTTCTTGTTAACAAATAGTTTTGGCAAGTTGGTTAGGACATCTACTTTGTGCGTGACACAAGTAATTTTTCCAACAACTGTTTACAGACAGATTATTTCACTTATAATTCACTGTATCACAATTCCAGTGGGTCAGAAGTTTACATACACTAAGTTGACTGTACCTTTAAACAGCAGCAGCTAAGCAACTTTGCAGTATTTTTTTTTTTGTGTGTGTTATTTCTTACATTATCAGCCCAGAACGTTTTTTTGTGTTATTACAAACAGCTGGAAATAACTTTTGGATTTCAGAGCGGCAGTAACTCACCAGCATTAAGACCAGGAATTACGACTTTCCCGAATTGGATCCTATGTTCGTACCACCCACGGCAATTGAACTTTTCCCAGAGGCTGCTCCAAGACGCCGCCGGCGGAGAAGAGGTATTCGGAGTGAACTTCTAGTCCGACTCAGGAGGCGGGCACACCATCCACCGCTTCCGAGTATATTACTCGCTAATGTACAGTCTCTGGACAATAAAGTAGACGAGCTCAGGGCGAGGATCTCCTTCCAGAGAGACATCAGGGACTGTAACATACTCTGTTTCACGGAATCATGGCTCTCTCCGGATATACTGTCCCCGCCCGCTGGGTTGTCAGTACATTACGCAGACAGGAATAAAGAACTCTTCTCCGCGAAGAAGAAAGGCGGTGGTGTATGTTTCATGATTAACTACTCATGGTATGATTGTGATAACATACAGAAACTCAAGTCCTTTTGTTCCCCCGACCTAGAATACCTCACAATCAAATGCCGACCGTATTACCTCCCAAGAGAATTCTCTTCAGTTATAGTCACAGCCGTGTATATTCCCCCTCAAGCCGATACCACGAAGGCCCTCAAGGAACTACACTGGACTTTATGCAAACTGGAAACCCCATATCCTGAGGCCGAGTTTTATTGAAGCTGGGGATTTTAACAAAGCAAATTTGAGGAAAACGCTACCGAAGTTCTATCAACACATTGACTAGTACTCGCTTAGGGAAAACACTAGATCACTGCTACTCCCCCTTTCGGGATGCCTACAAGGCCCTCCCCCGCCCTCCCTTCGGCAAATCAGATCACGACTCCATTTTGCTCCTCCCTTCCTATAGGCAGAAACTCAAACAGGAAGTACCCGTGCTAAGGTCTAGTCAACGCTGATCTGACCAATCGAATCCATGCTTCAAGATTGTTTTGATCACGCGGACTGGGATATGTCCCGGGTAGCCTCTAAGAATAACATTGACGTTTACACAGACACGGTGACTGAGTTCATCAGGAAGTGTATAGGGGATGTTGTTCCCACGGTGACTTTTAAAACCTACCCAAACCAGAAACCGTGGATAGATGGCAGCATTCGCGCAAAACTAAAAGCACGAACCACCGCATTTAACCATGGTGACTGGGAATATGGTTGAATACAAACAGTGTAGTTATTCCCTCCGTAATGCAATCAAACAGACAAAACATCAGTACAGAGACAAAGTGGAATCGCAATTCAACGGCTCAGACACGAGACGTATGTGGCAGGGTCTACAGACAATCACGGATTACAGGAAAACCAGCCACGTCGCAGACACCGACGTCTTGCTCCCAGACAAGCTAATCACCTTCTTCACCCGTTTTGAGGATAACACAGTGCCACCGACACGGCCCACTCCCAAGGACTGTGGGCTCTCGTTGTCCGTGGCCAACGTGAGTAAGGCATTTAAGTGTATTAACCCTCGCAAGGCTGCCGGCCCAGACGGCATCCCTAGCCGCGTCCTCAGAGCATGTGCAGACCAGCTGGCTGGAGTGTTTGCGGACATATTCAATCTCTCCCTATCCCAGTCTGCTGTCCCCACTTGCTTCAAGATGTCCACCACTGTTCCTGTACCCAAGAAAGCAAAGGTAACTGAACTAAATGACTATCGCCACGTAGCACTCACTTCTGTCATCATTAAGTGCTTTGAGAGACTAGTCAAGGATCATATCACCTCCACCTTACCTGACACCCGAGACCCACTGCAATTTGCTTACCGCCCCAATAGCTCCACAGATGATGCAATCGCCATCGCACTGCCCTATCCCATCTGGACAGAGGGGAATACCTACGTCAGAATGCTGTTCATTGACTATAGCTCAGCCTTCAACACCATAGTACCCTCCAAGCTCATCATTAATGATGGTGAAGGTAGGAAACAGGTAGGAAACAACACCTCCACTTCGCTGATCCTCAATACAGGGGCCCCACAAGGGTGCGTGCTCAGCCCCCTCCTGTACTCTTTGTTCACCCATGACTGCATGACAGTCATCCAATATGCTGTAATAGAAATAAGGCCTTGCTCATGAAGAAAAAGAGTCCTCCCTCATCTTAAACAGCAATGACCGCCACTGGTTTCTGCAATTTGATTGGAGTCCACCTGTGGTAAATTCAATTGATTGGACATGATTTGGAAAGCCACACACCTGTCTATATATGGTCCCACAATTGACAGTGAATGTCAGAGCAAAAACCAAGCCATGAGGTCGAAGGAATTGTCCGTAGAGCTCAGAGACAGGATTGTGTCTAGGCACAGATCTGGGAAGGGTACCAAGACTCTTCCTAGAGCTGGCCGCCCAGCCAAACTGAGCAATTGGGGGAGAAGGGCCTTGGTCAGGCAGAACCCAAGAGCTCCTCTGTGGAGATGGGAGAACCTTCCGGAAAGGACAACCATCTCTGCAGCACTCCACCCATCAGGCCTTTATGGTAGAGTGGCCAGACAGAAGCCACTCCTCAGTAAAAGGCACATGACAGCCCGCTTGGAGTTTGCCAAAAGGCACCTAAAGGACTCTCAGAACATGAGAAATAAGATTCTCTGGTCTGATGAAACCAAGATTGAATTCTTTGGCCTGAATGCCAAGCGTCACATCTGGAAGAAACCTGGCACAATCCTTACGGTGAATCATGGGGGTGGCAATATCATGCTGTGGGGATGTTTTTCAACGGCAGGGACTGGGAGACTAGTCAGGATCGAGGGAAAGATAACCGGGGCAAAGTACAGAGAGATCCTTGATGAAAACCTGCTCCAGAGCGCTCAGGACCTCAGACTGGGTCGAAGGTTCACCTTCCAACAGGACAATGACCCTAAGCACACAGCCAAGACAACGCAGGAGTGGCTTCGGGACAAGTCTCTTAATGTCCTTGAGTGGCCCAGCCAGAGGCCGGACTTGAACCCCAATGAATCTCTGGAGAGACCTGAAAATAGCTGTGCAGCGACGCTCCCCATCCAACCTGACAGAGCTTGAGAGGATCTGCAGAGAAGAATGGGAGAAACTCCCCAAAGACAGGTGTGCCAAGCTTGTAGCGTCATACCCAAGAAGACTCAAGGCTGTAATCACTTCCAAAAGTGCTTCAACAAAGTACTGAGTAAAGGGTCTGAATACTTATGTAAATGTTATATTTCAGTTTTTCTTTTTTTATAAATTTACAAAAATGTCGAAAACCTGTTTTCGCTTTGTCATTTTGGGGTATTGTGTGTAGACTGATGAGTAAAAAATTTTTTTAAATCCATTTTAGAATAAGGCTGTAACGTAACAAAATGTGGAAAAAGTCAAGGGGTCTGAACACTTTCCAAATGCACTGTATATAGTGCAAACGTATGGGGCGAACTCAGTGAAGTTCCATCTCTTACGTCTCTGTGCGGCCTGTCAATTCTTAGAGGGAACATTGAGGCCGAACAGTTGCCATACCGAGCTGTGATGCAACCAGTCAGGATGCTCTCAATGGTGCAGCTGTATAACTTTTTGAGGATCTGAGGACCCATGCCAAATCTTGTCAGTCTCCTGAGGGGGAATAGGCTTTGTCGTTCGCTCTTCACGACTGTCTTGGTGTGTTTGGACCATGATAGTTCGTTGGTGATGTGGACACCAAGGAACTTGAAGCTCTCAACCTGTTCCACTACAGCCCCGTCGATGAGAATGGGGACGTGCTCAGTCCTCGTTTTCCTGTAGTCCACGATCAGGTCCTTTGTCTTGCTCACATTGAGGGAGAGGTTGTTGTCCTGGCACCACACTGCCAGGTCTCTGACTTCCTCACTATAGGCTTCTCATCGTTGTCGGTGATCAGGCCTACCACTGTTGTGTCGTCGGCAAACTTAATGATGGTGTTGGAGTCGTGCCTGGCCATGCAGTCATGGGTGAACAGGGAGTACAGGAGGGGACTGAGCACGCACCCCTGAGGGGCCCCCGTGTTGAGGATCAGTGTGGCAGATGTGTTGTTACCTACCCTTACCACCTGGGGGCGGCCAGTCAGGAAGTCCAGGATCCAGTTGCAGAGGGAGATGTTTAGTCCCAGGGTCCTTAGCTTAGTGATGAGCTTTGAGGGCACTATGGTGTTGAACGCTGAGCTGTAGTCAATGAATAGCATTCTCACGTAGGTGGTCATTTTGTCCAGGTGGGAAAGGGCAGTGTGGAGTGCAATAGAGATTGCATCATCTGTGGATCTGTTGGGGCGGTATGCGAATTGTAGTGGGTCTAGGGTTTCTGGGATAATGGTGTTGATGTGAGCCATGACCAGTCTTTCAAAGTACTTCATGTCTACAGACGTCAGTGCTACGGGTCGGTAGTCATTTAGGCAGGTTATCTTAGTGTCCTTGGGCACGGGGACTATGGTGGTCTGCTTGAAACATGTAGGTATTACAGACTCGGTCAGGGACATGTTGAAAATGTCAGTGAAGACATTTGCCAGTTGGTCAGTGGTAATGCATCTGGCCCTGCGGCCTTGTGAATGTTGACCTGTTTAAAGATCTTACTCACATCGGCTACGGAGAGCATGATCACACAGTCGTCCTGAACAGCTCATGCATGCTTCAGTGTTGCTTGCCTCGAAGCGAGCAAAGAAGGCATTTAGCTCGTCTGGTAGGCTCACGTCACTGGGCAGCTCGCAGCTGGGTTTCCCTTTGTAGTCCATAATAGTTTGCAAGCCCTGCCACATCCCACGTGCGTCAGAGCCGGTGTAGTAGGATTCAATGTTAGTCCTGTCTTGACACTTTGCCTGTTAGATGGTTCGTCGGAGGGCGTAGCGGGATTTCTTATAAGCATCCGGGTAGAGTCCCACTCCTTGAAAGCGGCAGCTCTAGCCTTTAGGTCGGTGCGGATGTTGCCTGTAATCCATGGCTTCTGGTTGGAATATGTACGTACGGTCATTTACATTTTAGTCATTTAGCAGACACTCTTATCCAGAGCAACTTACAGTTAGTGAGTGCATACATCTTTTTTCATACTGGCCCCCCGTGGGAATCGAACCCACAACCCTGGCGTTGCAAGCGCCATGCTCTACCAACTGAGCTACACGGTCACTGTGGGGACGACGTCATCGAAGCACTTATTGATGAAGCCAGTGACTGATGTGGTGTACTCCTCAATGCTATCTGAAGAATCCCAGAACGTGTTCCAGTCTGTGCTAGCAAAACAGTCCTGTAGCTTAGCATCTGCGTCATCTGACCACTTCCTTATTAACCGAGTCACTGGTGCTTCCTGCTTTAGTTTTTGCTTATAAGCAGGAATCAGGAGGATAGAGTTATGGTCAGATTTGCCATTTTGTCTTCAACATGTTTTGTTATTTACCCATTAAAATGTTCCCACAGATAGAATGTGCGACAGACCTGTTCTATCATAACAATATAATATTTTGCTACTGTGTTTTATTACTGCGCAGGAGACTTGTTCTTCTAGCCTGAATGATTTTTAAAAAGTTTTATTTCTTCCATTTATGATTCATAGCAGGGATGACTCCTGAGTGGCGCAGTGGTCTAAGGCGCTGTATTGCAGTGCTAACTGTGCCACTAGATCCTGGTTCGAATCCAGGCTCTGTCGCAGCCGGCCGCGACCGGGAGACTCATGGGCGGCGCACAATTGGCCCAGCGTCGTCCAGGGTAGGGGAGGGAATGGCCGGCAGGGATGTAGCTCAGTTGATAGAGCATGGCGTTTGCAACGCCAGGGTTGTGGGTTCGATTCCCACGGGGGGCCAGTATAAAAAATAATAAAAATATGTATTCACTAAACTGTAAGTCGCTCTGGATAAGAGCGTCTGCTAAATGACTAAAATGTAAATGTAAATGTAATGAAGATACAACGGGCAATGTTTTACTTTTCAATAAAACCTGTCACGTTGGTAAAATAACATAATTCTACTTAATTGTATTACAGCTTTACAGGCTAATTTCTATTCTGTTAAGATGAATCACCATCATCTAAATGTGATTTCTGTCATTCCGAGCACCGGGGGGGTGGGTTGCGCACCCTAATGCATACGAGTCTGTTACATTTCTCAAACGTCCGGTAAATTAAAAATCTTGCCGGTCACATTGTCCTCTGGGAAAACCCTGACAGTATCACCACGGTAACAGGGTCCTGGTATATATAGTCAGGCAGGACAGAGGACAACCCTGACTCCCATCCCACCCTGTCCTGTAGTACTCACCTGTGGATAAGTCAGAGCGAAGGCAAGCCATCCTCCCAGCAGTAGAGACAGTATCACCACGGTAACAGGGTCCTGGTATATATAGTCAGGCAGGACAGAGGACAACCCTGACTCCCATCCCACCCTGTCCTGTAGTACTCACCTGTGGATAAGTCAGAGCGAAGGCAAGCCATCCTCCCAGCAGTAGAGACAGTATCACCACGGTAACAGGGTCCTGGTATATATAGTCAGGCAGGACAGAGGACAACCCTGACTCACATCCCACCCTGTCCTGTAGTACTCACCTGTGGATAAGTCAGAGCGAAGGCAAGCCATCCTCCCAGCAGTAGAGACAGTATCACCACGGTAACAGGGTCCTGGTATATATAGTCAGGCAGGACAGAGGACAACCCTGACTCCCATCCCACCCTGTCCTGTAGTACTCACCTGTGGATAAGTCAGAGCGAAGGCAAGCCATCCTCCCAGCAGTAGAGACAGTATCACCACGGTAACAGGGTCCTGGTATATATAGTCAGGCAGGACAGAGGACAACCCTGACTCCCATCCCACCCTGTCCTGTAGTACTCACCTGTGGATAAGTCAGAGCGAAGGCAAGCCATCCTCCCAGCAGTAGAGACAGTATCACCACGGTAACAGGGTCCTGGTATATATAGTCAGGCAGGACAGAGGACAACCCTGACTCCCATCCCACCCTGTCCTGTAGTACTCACCTGTGGATAAGTCAGAGCGAAGGCAAGCCATCCTCCCTAGCAGTAGAGACAGTATCACCACGGTAACAGGGTCCTGGTATATATGTCAGGCAGGACAGAGGACAACCCTGACTCCCATCCCACCCTGTCCTGTAGTACTCACCTGTGGATAAGTCAGAGCGAAGGCAAGCCATCCTCCCAGCAGTAGAGACAGTATCACCACGGTAACAGGGTCCTGGTATATATAGTCAGGCAGGACAGAGGACAACCCTGACTCCCATCCCACCCTGTCCTGTAGTACTCACCTGTGGATAAGTCAGAGCGAAGGCAAGCCATCCTCCCAGCAGTAGAGACAGTATCACCACGGTAACAGGGTCCTGGTATATATAGTCAGGCAGGACAGAGGACAACCCTGACTCCCATCCCACCCTGTCCTGTAGTACTCACCTGTGGATAAGTCAGAGCGAAGGCAAGCCATCCTCCCAGCAGTAGAGACAGTATCACCACGGTAACAGGGTCCTGGTATATATAGTCAGGCAGGACAGAGGACAACCCTGACTCCCATCCCACCCTGTCCTGTAGTACTCACCTGTGGATAAGTCAGAGCGAAGGCAAGCCATCCTCCTCCCAGCAGTAGAGACAGTATCACCACGGTAACAGGGTCCTGGTATATATAGTCAGGCAGGACAGAGGACAACCCTGACTCCCATCCCACCCTGTCCTGTAGTACTCACCTGTGGATAAGTCAGAGCGAAGGCAAGCCATCCTCCCAGCAGTAGAGACAGTATCACCACGGTAACAGGGTCCTGGTATATATAGTCAGGCAGGACAGAGGACAACCCTGACTCCCATCCCACCCTGTCCTGTAGTACTCACCTGTGGATAAGTCAGAGCGAAGGCAAGCCATCCTCCCAGCAGTAGAGACAGTATCACCACGGTAACAGGGTCCTGGTATATATAGTCAGGCAGGACAGAGGACAACCCTGACTCCCATCCCACCCTGTCCTGTAGTACTCACCTGTGGATAAGTCAGAGCGAAGGCAAGCCATCCTCCCAGCAGTAGAGACAGTATCACCACGGTAACAGGGTCCTGGTATATATAGTCAGGCAGGACAGAGGACAACCCTGACTCCCATCCCACCCTGTCCTGTAGTACTCACCTGTGGATAAGTCAGAGCGAAGGCAAGCCATCCTCCCAGCAGTAGAGACAGTATCACCACGGTAACAGGGTCCTGGTATATATAGTCAGGCAGGACAGAGGACAACCCTGACTCCCATCCCACCCTGTCCTGTAGTACTCACCTGTGGATAAGTCAGAGCGAAGGCAAGCCATCCTCCTCCCAGCAGTAGAGACAGTATCACCACGGTAACAGGGTCCTGGTATATATAGTCAGGCAGGACAGAGGACAACCCTGACTCCCATCCCACCCTGTCCTGTAGTACTCACCTGTGGATAAGTCAGAGCGAAGGCAAGCCATCCTCCCAGCAGTAGAGACAGTATCACCACGGTAACAGGGTCCTGGTATATATAGTCAGGCAGGACAGAGGACAACCCTGACTCCCATCCCACCCTGTCCTGTAGTACTCACCTGTGGATAAGTCAGAGCGAAGGCAAGCCATCCTCCTAGCAGTAGAGACAGTATCACCACGGTAACAGGGTCCTGGTATATATAGTCAGGCAGGACAGAGGACAACCCTGACTCCCATCCCACCCTGTCCTGTAGTACTCACCTGTGGATAAGTCAGAGCGAAGGCAAGCCATCCTCCTCCCAGCAGTAGAGACAGTATCACCACGGTAACAGGGTCCTGGTATATATAGTCAGGCAGGACAGAGGACAACCCTGACTCCCATCCCACCCTGTCCTGTAGTACTCACCTGTGGATAAGTCAGAGCGAAGGCAAGCCATCCTCCCAGCAGTAGAGACAGTATCACCACGGTAACAGGGTCCTGGTATATATAGTCAGGCAGGACAGAGGACAACCCTGACTCCCATCCCACCCTGTCCTGTAGTACTCACCTGTGGATAAGTCAGAGCGAAGGCAAGCCATCCTCCTAGCAGTAGAGACAGTATCACCACGGTAACAGGGTCCTGGTATATATAGTCAGGCAGGACAGAGGACAACCCTGACTCCCATCCCACCCTGTCCTGTAGTACTCACCTGTGGATAAGTCAGAGCGAAGGCAAGCCATCCTCCTAGCAGTAGAGACAGTATCACCACGGTAACAGGGTCCTGGTATATATAGTCAGGCAGGACAGAGGACAACCCTGACTCCCATCCCACCCTGTCCTGTAGTACTCACCTGTGGATAAGTCAGAGCGAAGGCAAGCCATCCTCCCAGCAGTAGAGACAGTATCACCACGGTAACAGGGTCCTGGTATATATAGTCAGGCAGGACAGAGGACAACCCTGACTCCCATCCCACCCTGTCCTGTAGTACTCACCTGTGGATAAGTCAGAGCGAAGGCAAGCCATCCTCCCAGCAGTAGAGACAGTATCACCACGGTAACAGGGTCCTGGTATATATAGTCAGGCAGGACAGAGGACAACCCTGACTCCCATCCCACCCTGTCCTGTAGTACTCACCTGTGGATAAGTCAGAGCGAAGGCAAGCCATCCTCCCAGCAGTAGAGACAGTATCACCACGGTAACAGGGTCCTGGTATATATAGTCAGGCAGGACAGAGGACAACCCTGACTCCCATCCCACCCTGTCCTGTAGTACTCACCTGTGGATAAGTCAGAGCGAAGGCAAGCCATCCTCCCAGCAGTAGAGACAGTATCACCACGGTAACAGGGTCCTGGTATATATAGTCAGGCAGGACAGAGGACAACCCTGACTCCCATCCCACCCTGTCCTGTAGTACTCACCTGTGGATAAGTCAGAGCGAAGGCAAGCCATCCTCCCAGCAGTAGAGACAGTATCACCACGGTAACAGGGTCCTGGTATATATAGTCAGGCAGGACAGAGGACAACCCTGACTCCCATCCCACCCTGTCCTGTAGTACTCACCTGTGGATAAGTCAGAGCGAAGGCAAGCCATCCTCCCAGCAGTAGAGACAGTATCACCACGGTAACAGGGTCCTGGTATATATAGTCAGGCAGGACAGAGGACAACCCTGACTCCCATCCCACCCTGTCCTGTAGTACTCACCTGTGGATAAGTCAGAGCGAAGGCAAGCCATCCTCCTAGCAGTAGAGACAGTATCACCACGGTAACAGGGTCCTGGTATATATAGTCAGGCAGGACAGAGGACAACCCTGACTCCCATCCCACCCTGTCCTGTAGTACTCACCTGTGGATAAGTCAGAGCGAAGGCAAGCCATCCTCCCAGCAGTAGAGACAGTATCACCACGGTAACAGGGTCCTGGTATATATAGTCAGGCAGGACAGAGGACAACCCTGACTCCCATCCCACCCTGTCCTGTAGTACTCACCTGTGGATAAGTCAGAGCGAAGGCAAGCCATCCTCCCAGCAGTAGAGACAGTATCACCACGGTAACAGGGTCCTGGTATATATAGTCAGGCAGGACAGAGGACAACCCTGACTCCCATCCCACCCTGTCCTGTAGTACTCACCTGTGGATAAGTCAGAGCGAAGGCAAGCCATCCTCCTCCTAGCAGTAGAGACAGTATCACCACGGTAACAGGGTCCTGGTATATATAGTCAGGCAGGACAGAGGACAACCCTGACTCCCATCCCACCCTGTCCTGTAGTACTCACCTGTGGATAAGTCAGAGCGAAGGCAAGCCATCCTCCCTAGCAGTAGAGACAGTATCACCACGGTAACAGGGTCCTGGTATATATAGTCAGGCAGGACAGAGGACAACCCTGACTCCCATCCCACCCTGTCCTGTAGTACTCACCTGTGGATAAGTCAGAGCGAAGGCAAGCCATCCTCCTAGCAGTAGAGACAGTATCACCACGGTAACAGGGTCCTGGTATATATAGTCAGGCAGGACAGAGGACAACCCTGACTCCCATCCCACCCTGTCCTGTAGTACTCACCTGTGGATAAGTCAGAGCGAAGGCAAGCCATCCTCCCAGCAGTAGAGACAGTATCACCACGGTAACAGGGTCCTGGTATATATAGTCAGGCAGGACAGAGGACAACCCTGACTCCCATCCCACCCTGTCCTGTAGTACTCACCTGTGGATAAGTCAGAGCGAAGGCAAGCCATCCTCCCAGCAGTAGAGACAGTATCACCACGGTAACAGGGTCCTGGTATATATAGTCAGGCAGGACAGAGGACAACCCTGACTCCCATCCCACCCTGTCCTGTAGTACTCACCTGTGGATAAGTCAGAGCGAAGGCAAGCCATCCTCCCAGCAGTAGAGACAGTATCACCACGGTAACAGGGTCCTGGTATATATAGTCAGGCAGGACAGAGGACAACCCTGACTCCCATCCCACCCTGTCCTGTAGTACTCACCTGTGGATAAGTCAGAGCGAAGGCAAGCCATCCTCCCAGCAGTAGAGACAGTATCACCACGGTAACAGGGTCCTGGTATATATAGTCAGGCAGGACAGAGGACAACCCTGACTCCCATCCCACCCTGTCCTGTAGTACTCACCTGTGGATAAGTCAGAGCGAAGGCAAGCCATCCTCCCAGCAGTAGAGACAGTATCACCACGGTAACAGGGTCCTGGTATATATAGTCAGGCAGGACAGAGGACAACCCTGACTCCCATCCCACCCTGTCCTGTAGTACTCACCTGTGGATAAGTCAGAGCGAAGGCAAGCCATCCTCCCAGCAGTAGAGACAGTATCACCACGGTAACAGGGTCCTGGTATATATAGTCAGGCAGGACAGAGGACAACCCTGACTCCCATCCCACCCTGTCCTGTAGTACTCACCTGTGGATAAGTCAGAGCGAAGGCAAGCCATCCTCCCAGCAGTAGAGACAGTATCACCACGGTAACAGGGTCCTGGTATATATAGTCAGGCAGGACAGAGGACAACCCTGACTCCCATCCCACCCTGTCCTGTAGTACTCACCTGTGGATAAGTCAGAGCGAAGGCAAGCCATCCTCCCAGCAGTAGAGACAGTATCACCACGGTAACAGGGTCCTGGTATATATAGTCAGGCAGGACAGAGGACAACCCTGACTCCCATCCCACCCTGTCCTGTAGTACTCACCTGTGGATAAGTCAGAGCGAAGGCAAGCCATCCTCCCAGCAGTAGAGACAGTATCACCACGGTAACAGGGTCCTGGTATATATAGTCAGGCAGGACAGAGGACAACCCTGACTCCCATCCCACCCTGTCCTGTAGTACTCACCTGTGGATAAGTCAGAGCGAAGGCAAGCCATCCTCCCAGCAGTAGAGACAGTATCACCACGGTAACAGGGTCCTGGTATATATAGTCAGGCAGGACAGAGGACAACCCTGACTCCCATCCCACCCTGTCCTGTAGTACTCACCTGTGGATAAGTCAGAGCGAAGGCAAGCCATCCTCCCAGCAGTAGAGACAGTATCACCACGGTAACAGGGTCCTGGTATATATAGTCAGGCAGGACAGAGGACAACCCTGACTCCCATCCCACCCTGTCCTGTAGTACTCACCTGTGGATAAGTCAGAGCGAAGGCAAGCCATCCTCCCAGCAGTAGAGACAGTATCACCACGGTAACAGGGTCCTGGTATATATAGTCAGGCAGGACAGAGGACAACCCTGACTCCCATCCCACCCTGTCCTGTAGTACTCACCTGTGGATAAGTCAGAGCGAAGGCAAGCCATCCTCCCAGCAGTAGAGACAGTATCACCACGGTAACAGGGTCCTGGTATATATAGTCAGGCAGGACAGAGGACAACCCTGACTCCCATCCCACCCTGTCCTGTAGTACTCACCTGTGGATAAGTCAGAGCGAAGGCAAGCCATCCTCCCAGCAGTAGAGACAGTATCACCACGGTAACAGGGTCCTGGTATATATAGTCAGGCAGGACAGAGGACAACCCTGACTCCCATCCCACCCTGTCCTGTAGTACTCACCTGTGGATAAGTCAGAGCGAAGGCAAGCCATCCTCCCAGCAGTAGAGACAGTATCACCACGGTAACAGGGTCCTGGTATATATAGTCAGGCAGGACAGAGGACAACCCTGACTCCCATCCCACCCTGTCCTGTAGTACTCACCTGTGGATAAGTCAGAGCGAAGGCAAGCCATCCTCCCAGCAGTAGAGACAGTATCACCACGGTAACAGGGTCCTGGTATATATAGTCAGGCAGGACAGAGGACAACCCTGACTCCCATCCCACCCTGTCCTGTAGTACTCACCTGTGGATAAGTCAGAGCGAAGGCAAGCCATCCTCCCAGCAGTAGAGACAGTATCACCACGGTAACAGGGTCCTGGTATATATAGTCAGGCAGGACAGAGGACAACCCTGACTCCCATCCCACCCTGTCCTGTAGTACTCACCTGTGGATAAGTCAGAGCGAAGGCAAGCCATCCTCCTAGCAGTAGAGACAGTATCACCACGGTAACAGGGTCCTGGTATATATAGTCAGGCAGGACAGAGGACAACCCTGACTCCCATCCCACCCTGTCCTGTAGTACTCACCTGTGGATAAGTCAGAGCGAAGGCAAGCCATCCTCCCAGCAGTAGAGACAGTATCACCACGGTAACAGGGTCCTGGTATATATAGTCAGGCAGGACAGAGGACAACCCTGACTCCCATCCCACCCTGTCCTGTAGTACTCACCTGTGGATAAGTCAGAGCGAAGGCAAGCCATCCTCCCAGCAGTAGAGACAGTATCACCACGGTAACAGGGTCCTGGTATATATAGTCAGGCAGGACAGAGGACAACCCTGACTCCCATCCCACCCTGTCCTGTAGTACTCACCTGTGGATAAGTCAGAGCGAAGGCAAGCCATCCTCCCAGCAGTAGAGACAGTATCACCACGGTAACAGGGTCCTGGTATATATAGTCAGGCAGGACAGAGGACAACCCTGACTCCCATCCCACCCTGTCCTGTAGTACTCACCTGTGGATAAGTCAGAGCGAAGGCAAGCCATCCTCCCAGCAGTAGAGACAGTATCACCACGGTAACAGGGTCCTGGTATATATAGTCAGGCAGGACAGAGGACAACCCTGACTCCCATCCCACCCTGTCCTGTAGTACTCACCTGTGGATAAGTCAGAGCGAAGGCAAGCCATCCTCCCAGCAGTAGAGACAGTATCACCATGGTAACAGGGTCCTGGTATATATAGTCAGGCAGGACAGAGGACAACCCTGACTCCCATCCCACCCTGTCCTGTAGTACTCACCTGTGGATAAGTCAGAGCGAAGGCAAGCCATCCTCCTAGCAGTAGAGACAGTATCACCACGGTAACAGGGTCCTGGTATATATAGTCAGGCAGGACAGAGGACAACCCTGA
>NW_025534470.1:100000-105000 GCF_020615455.1 Coregonus clupeaformis | reverse complement strand
GTGTTGGTGCAGCCTGGTGGGTAGTTACCTACTGGTTGTTCAGTGTGTTGGTGGAGCCTGGTGGGTAGTTACCTACTGGTTGTTCAGTGTGTTGGTGGAGCCTGGCGGGTAGTTTCCTACTGGTTGTTCAGTGTGTTGGTGGAGCCTGGCGGGTAGTTACCTACTGGTTGTTCAGTGTGTTGGTGGAGCCTGGTGGGTAGTTTCCTACTGGTTGTTCAGTGTGTTGGTGCAGCCTGGTGGGTAGTTACCTATGAGCAGCCACTGGTTGTTCAGTGTGTTGGTGGAGCCTGGTGGGTAGTTACCTACTGGTTGTTCAGTGTGTTGGTGGAGCCTGGCGGGTAGTTACCTACTGGTTGTTTAGTGTGTTGGTGGAGCCTGGCGGTAGTTACCTACTGGTTGTTCAGTGTGTTGGTGGAGCCTGGCGGGTAGTTACCTACTGGTTGTTCAGTGTGTTGGTGGAGCCTGGCGGGTAGTTCTGGTTGTTCAGTGTGTTGGTGGAGCCTGGCGGGTAGTTACCTACTGGTTGTTCAGTGTGTTGGTGGAGCCTGGCGGGTAGTTACCTACTGGTTGTTCAGTGTGTTGGTGGAGCCTGGTCGGTAGTTACCCACTGGTTGTTCAGTGTGTTGGTGGAGCCTGGTGGGTAGTTATCTACTGGTTGTTCAGTGTGTTGGTGCAGCCTGGCGGGTAGTTACCTACTGGTTGTTCAGTGTGTTGGTGGAGCCTGGCGGGTAGTTACCTACTGGTTGTTCAGTGAGTTGGTGGAGCCTGGCGGGTAGTTACCTACTGGTTGTTCAGTGTGTTGGTGGAGCCTGGCGGGTAGTTACCTACTGGTTGTTCAGTGTGTTGGTGCAGCCTGGCGGGTAGTTACCTACTGGTTGTTCAGTGTGTTGGTGGAGCCTGGTGGGTAGTTACCTATGAGCAGCCACTGTTTGTTCAGTGTGTTGGTGGAGCCTGGCGGGTAGTTTCCTACTGGTTGTTCAGTGTGTTGGTGGAGCCTGGTGGGTAGTTACCTACTGGTTGTTCAGTGTGTTGGTGGAGCCTGGTGGGTAGTTACCTACTGGTTGTTCAGTGTGTTGGTGGAGCCTGGTGGGTAGTTACCTACTGGTTGTTCAGTGTGTTGGTGGAGCCTGGCGGGTAGTTACCTACTGGTTGTTCAGTGTGTTGGTGCAGCCTGGTGGGTAGTTACCTACTGGTTGTTCAGTGTGTTGGTGGAGCCTGGTGGGTAGTTACCTACTGGTTGTTCAGTGTGTTGGTGGAGCCTGGTGGGTAGTTACCTATGAGCAGCCACTGTTTGTTCAGTGTGTTGGTGGAGCCTGGCGGGTAGTTTCCTACTGGTTGTTCAGTGTGTTGGTGCAGCCTGGTGGGTAGTTACCTACTGGTTGTTCAGTGTGTTGGTGGAGCCTGGTGGGTAGTTACCTACTGGTTGTTCAGTGTGTTGGTGGAGCCTGGTGGGTAGTTACCTACTGTTTGTTCAGTGTGTTGGTGGAGCCTGGCGGGTAGTTTCCTACTGGTTGTTCAGTGTGTTGGTGGAGCCTGGTGGGTAGTTACCTACTGGTTGTTCAGTGTGTTGGTGCAGCCTGGTGGGTAGTTACCTACTGGTTGTTCAGTGTGTTGGTGGAGCCTGGTGGGTAGTTACCTATGAGCAGCCACTGTTTGTTCAGTGTGTTGGTGGAGCCTGGCGGGTAGTTTCCTACTGGTTGTTCAGTGTGTTGGTGGAGCCTGGTGGGTAGTTACCTACTGGTTGTTCAGTGTGTTGGTGGAGCCTGGTGGGTAGTTACCTACTGGTTGTTCAGTGTGTTGGTGCAGCCTGGTGGGTAGTTACCTACTGGTTGTTCAGTGTGTTGGTGCAGCCTGGTGGGTAGTTACCTACTGGTTGTTCAGTGTGTTGGTGGAGCCTGGCGGGTAGTTACCTACTGGTTGTTCAGTGTGTTGGTGGAGCCTGGTGGGTAGTTACCTACTGGTTGTTCAGTGTGTTGGTGGAGCCTGGCGGGTAGTTACCTACTGGTTGTTCAGTGTGTTGGTGGAGCCTGGCGGGTAGTTACCTACTGGTTGTTCAGTGTGTTGGTGGAGCCTGGCGGGTAGTTACCTACTGGTTGTTCAGTGTGTTGGTGGAGCCTGGCGGGTAGTTACCTATGAGCAGCCACTGGTTGTTCAGTGTGTTGGTGGAGCCTGGCGGGTATCGGACATCGGTAGACGGGGTGATCTCACACTCTCCTTTCTCTCTCACCGTCACCTCCTCTGTCTCAGGTCCCTCGATACGCGCCAGCGTCAAGCCCCGCGGCTGCCATGGCAACACATCAATCAACACATCAAAGAATCAGCCAATCAAATTCAGAAAGAAAAGTTCAAACAAGTCTGATAAAAAGGTGTATATAATGACATCACAGTACTGAGACTAAAACACATGCTGATTGGTTGCTGTGTGTCGTGTTGACATGCTGATTGGTTGCTGTGTGTCGTGTTGACATGCTGATTGGTTGATGTGTGTTGTGTAGACATGCTGATTGGTTGCTGTGTGTCGTGTAGACATGCTGATTGGTTGCTGTGTGTCGTGTAGACATGCTGATTGGTTGCTGTGTGTTGACATGCTGATTGGTTGCTGTGTGTTGTGTAGACATGCTGATTGGTTGCTGTGTGTCGTGTTGACATGCTGATTGGTTGCTGTGTGTCGTGTTGACATGCTGATTGGTTGCTGTGTGTCGTGTTGACATGCTGATTGGTTGCTGGGTGTCGTGTTGACATGCTGATTGGTTGCTGGGTGTCGTGTTGACATGCTGATTGGTTGCTGTGTGTTGTGTTGACATGCTGATTGGTTGCTGTGTGTTGTGTTGACATGCTGATTGGTTGCTGTGTGTTGTGTTGACATGCTGATTGGTTGCTGTGTGTTGTGTTGACATGCTGATTGGTTGCTGTGTGTCGTGTTGACATGCTGATTGGTTGCTGTGTGTTGTGTTGACATGCTGATTGGTTGCTGTGTGTTGTGTTGACATGCTGATTGGTTGCTGTGTGTTGTGTTGACATGCTGATTGGTTGCTGTGTGTTGTACATTGAGTATACAAATCATTAGGAACACCTTCCTAACAGCCTCAATTCGTCAGGGCGTGGACTCTACAAGGTGTCAAAAGCATTCCACAGGGATACTGGCCCATGTTTACTCCAATGCTTCCCACAGTTGTGTCAAGTTGGCTGGATGTCCTTTGGGTAGTGGACCATTCTTGATACACACAGGAAACTGTTGCGCGTGAAAAACCCAGCAGCGTTGCAGTTCTTGACACAAACCGGTGCACCTGGCACCTACTACCATACCCCGCTCAAAGGCACTTCAATATTTTGTCTTGCCCATTCACCCTCTGAATGGCACACATACACAATCCATGTCTCAATTGTCTCAAGGCTTTAAAAAATCCTTCTTTAACCTGTCTCCTCCCCTTCATCTACACTGATTTGAAGTGGATTTAACAGGTGACATCAATAAGGGATCATAGCTTTCACCTGGATTCACCTGGTCAGTCTGTCATGGAGAGAGCAGGTGTTCTTAATGTTTTGTCCACTCAGTGTCTATTTGCTGTTGATTTGACAGCTGTACTGACCACTAAAGAGACTCCGTCGTGAACCAGAGAGGTGGAGGCATAAAGATGAGAGTCCAGCTTCCCGACGTACAGAGTGGGCCTAAAACACACACAAGATAAATGACATAAATATTAATAATAATAATAATAATAATAAGCCATTTAACAGACGCTTTTATCCAAAGCGACTTACAGTCATGCGTGCATACATTTTTTAAATGTTTTTGTGTATGACAGTAAAAAGCTTTTGGAGCAGCTTCAAATGAAATGTTGGGTAAGAAGGCAAACTCAGCTCCCATTATTCATTGAATCAGATGGTTCATTCATCACAAAACCCACTGATATTGCCAACTACTTTAATGATTTTTTAAATTGGCAAGATTAGCAAACTTGGGCATGACATGCCAGCAACAAACGCTGACACTACACATCCAAGTATATCTGACCAAATTATGAAAAACAAGCGTTGTAATTTTGAATTCCTTAAAGTGAGTGTGGATGAGGTGAAAAAATTGTTGTCTATCAACAATGACAAGCCACCGGAGTCTGACAACTTGGATGGAAAATTACTGAGGACAATAGCGGACGATATTGCCACTCCTATTTGCCATATCTTCAATTTAAGCCTACTAGAAAGTGTGTGCCCCCAGGCTTGGAGGGAAGCAAAAGTCATTCCGCTACCTAAGAATAGTAAAGCCCCCTTAACTGGCTCAAATAGTCGACCAATCAGCCTGTTACCAACCCTTAGTAATGTTTTGGAAGAAATGGTGTATGACCAGATACAATGCTATTTTACAGTAAACAAATTGACAACAGACTTTCAGCACGCTTATAGGGAAGGACATTCAACAAGCACAGCACTTACATAGATGACTGATGATTGGAAATTGATGATTAAAAAAATTGTGGGAGCTGTTTTGTTAAACTTCAGCGCAGCTTTTGACATTATCGATCATAGTCTGATCCTGGAAAAACGTATGTGTTATGGCTTTACACCCCCTGCTATATTGTGGATTAAGAGTTACCTGTCTAACAGAACACAGAGGGTGTTCTTTAATGGAAGCCTCTCCAACATAATCCAGGTAGAATCAGGAATTCCCCAGGGCAGCTGTCTAGGCCCCTTGCTTTTTTCAATCTTTACTAACGACATGCCATTGGCTTTGAGTAAAGCCAGTGTGTCTATGTATGTGGATGACTCAACACTATACACGTCAGCTACTACAGCGACTGAAATGACTGCAACATTTAACAAAGAGCTGCAGTTAGTTTCAGAGTGGGTGGCAAGGAATAAGTTAGTCCTAAATATTTCCCAAACTAAAAGCATTGTATTTGGGACAAATCATTCACTAAACCCTAAACTTCAACAAAATATTGTAATGAATAATGTGGAAATTGAGCAAGTTGAGGAGACTAAATTGCTTGGAGTAACCC
>NW_025534470.1:57500-95000 GCF_020615455.1 Coregonus clupeaformis | reverse complement strand
TCAGTGAAGACACTTGCCAGTTGGTCAGCACATGCTCGGAGTACACGTCCTGGTAATCCGTCTGGCCCTGCGGCCTTGTGAATGTTGACCTGCTTAAAAGTCTTACTCACATCGGCTACGGAGAGCGTGATCACATAGTCATCCGGAACAGCTGGTGCTCTCATGCATGCTTCAGTGTTGCTTGCCTCGAGCGAGCATAGAAGTGGTTTAGCTCGTCTGGTAGGCTTGTGTCACTGGGCAGCTCGCGGCTGTGCTTCCCTTTGAAGTCTGTAATAGTTTTCAAGCCCTGCCACATCCGACGAGCGTCAGAGCCAGTGTAGTATGATTCAATCTTAGACCTGTATTGACTCTTTGCCTGTTTGATGGTTCGTCGGAGGTCATAGCGGGATTTCTTATAAGCGTCCGGGTTAGAGTCCCGTTCCTTGAAAGCGGCAGCTCTACCCTTTAGCTCAGTGCGGATGTTTCCTGTAATCCATGGCTTCTGGTTGGGGTATGTACGTACGGTCACTGTGGGGACGACATCATCGATGCACTTATTGATGAAGCCAGTGACTGATGTGGTGTACTCCTCAATGCTGTCTGAAGAATCCCGGAACATGTTCCAGTCTGTGCTAGCAAAACAGTCCTGTAGCTTAGCATCTGCGTCATCTGACCACTTTTTTATTAACCGAATCACTGGTGCTTCCTGCTTCAGTTTTTGCTTGTAAGCAGGAATCAGGAGGATAGAGTTATGGTCAGATTTGCCAAATGGAGGGCGAGGGAGAGCTTTGTATGCGTCTCTGTGTGTGGAGTAAAGGTGGTCTAGAGTTTTTTTCCCTCTGGTTGCACATTTAACATGCTGGTAGAAATTAGGTAGAACGGATTTAAGTTTCCCTGCATTAAAGTCCCCGGCCACTAGGAGCGCTGCATCTGGATGAGCGTTTTCCTGTTGATTAACGGCCTTGTACAACTCATTCAGTGCAATCTTAATGCCAGCATTGGTTTGTGGTGGTAAATAGACAGCTATGAAAAATATAGATGAAAACTCTCTTGGTAAATAGTGTGGTCTACAGCTTATCATAAGATACTCTACCTCAGGCGAGCAAAACCTCGAGACTTCCTTAGTATTTGATTTTGTGCACCAGCTGTTGTTTACAAATATACAGAGACCGCCACCCCTTGTCTTACCGGAGTCAGCCGTTCTATCCTGCCGATGTAGCGTATAGCCTGCTAGCTGAATGTTATCATTGTTGTCGTTCAGCCACGACTCCGTGAAACATAAGATATTACAGTTTTTAATGTCCCGTTGGTAGGATAACCGTAATCTTAAATCGTCCATTTTATTCTCAAAAGATTGAACGTTGGCTAATAGGATTGATGGGAGAGGCAGTTTACTCGCTCGCCGTCGGATCCTTACAAGGCACCCCGATCTACGTCCACGATATCTCCGTCTCTTCCTCACGCGAATGACGGGGATCTGGGCCTTGTCGGGTGTCTGTAAAAATGTCGTTGAAGAAAAAATCTTCGTCCAATGCGAGGTGAGTAATCGCTGTCCTGATATCCAGAAGCTCTTTTTGGTTATAAGAGACGATGGCAGAAACATTATGTACAAAATAAATTACAAATAACGCGGAAAAACACACATAATAGTACAATTGGTTAGAGGGCTGTAAAACGGCAGCCATCTTCTCCGGCACATTATCATTGTGTGTCCTGCAGCACGTCACATTATCATTGTGTGTACTGTAGCACGTCACATTATCATTGTGTGTCCTGTAGCACGTCACATTATCATTGTTGGTACTGCAGCACGTCACATTATCATTGTGTGTCCTGTAGCACGTCACATTATCATTGTTGGTACTGCAGCACGTCACGTTTTCATTGTGTGTCCTGCAGCACGTCACAATATCATTGTGTGTCCTGCAGCACGTCACATTATCATTGTGTGTCCTGCAGCACGTCACATTATCATTGTGTGTCCTGCAGCACGTCACATTATCATTGTGTGTCCTGTAGCACGTCACGTTATCATTGTGTGTCCTGCAGCACGTCACGTTATCATTGTGTGTCCTGCAGCACGTCACATTATCATTGTGTGTCCTGCAGCACGTCACATTATCATTGTGTCTGTACGTACTGTAGTTTTGTTTCTCATCGTAAGGCGGGGCAGAGTAGTCGTTGTACGTGGCGTTCCACCTCAGCTCCTGTGTCTTCGTATCATACATAGTTATCATGTACTCTAGAATAGAAAAGAGTAGAGCACCGTAAAGTAGTGTAGAAATGAGTATAGTAGAGTAAAACTGAGTAGAACTGAGTAGACTAGTTAGTTACCTGTGGTCCTATGTATACCAGTGGTGTGTTGGGACATATAGAGTTAGATAGAATAGAGTAGTATTGACTAGTTAGTTATCTGTGGTCCTATGTATACCAGTGGTGTGTTGGGACATATAGAGTTAGATAGAATAGAGTAGTATTGACTAGTTAGTTACCTGTGGTCCTATGGGACATATAGAGTTAGATAGAATAGAGTGGTATTGACTAGTTAGTTACCTGTGGTCCTATGTATACCAGTGGTGTGTTGGGACATATAGAGTTAGATAGAATAGAGTAGTATTGACTAGTTAGTTACCTGTGGTCCTATGTATACCAGTGGTGTGTTGGGACATATAGAGTTAGATAGAATAGAGTGGTATTGACTAGTTAGTTACCTGTGGTCCTATGTATACCAGTGGTGTGTTGGGACATATAGAGTTAGATAGAATAGAGTAGTGTTGACTAGTTAGTTACCTGTGGTCCTATGTATACCAGTGGTGTGTTGGGACATATAGAGTTAGATAGAATAGAGTAGTATTGACTAGTTAGTTACCTGTGGTCCTATGTATACCAGTGGTGTGTTGGGACATATAGAGTTAGATAGAATAGAGTAGTATTGACTAGTTAGTTACCTGTGGTCCTATGTATACCAGTGGTGTGTTGGGACATATAGAGTTAGATAGAATAGAGTAGTATTGACTAGTTAGTTACCTGTGGTCCTATGTATACCAGTGGTGTGTTGGGACATATAGAGTTAGATAGAATAGAGTAGTATTGACTAGTTAGTTACCTGTGGTCCTATGTATACCAGTGGTGTGTTGGGACATATAGAGTTAGATAGAATAGAGTAGTATTGACTAGTTAGTTACCTGTGGTCCTATGTATACCAGTGGTGTGTTGGGACATATAGAGTTAGATAGAATAGAGTGGTATTGACTAGTTAGTTACCTGTACGTCCTATGTATACCAGTGGTGTGTTGGGACATATAGAGTTAGATAGAATAGAGTAGTATTGACTAGTTAGTTACCTGTGGTCCTATGTATACCAGTGGTGTGTTGGGACATATAGAGTTAGATAGAATAGAGTAGTATTGACTAGTTAGTTACCTGTGGTCCTATGTATACCAGTGGTGTGTTGGGACATATAGAGTTAGATAGAATAGAGTAGTATTGACTAGTTAGTTACCTGTGGTCCTATGTATACCAGTGGTGTGTTGGGACATATAGAGTTAGATAGAATAGAGTAGTATTGACTAGTTAGTTACCTGTGGTCCTATGTATACCAGTGGTGTGTTGGGACATATAGAGTTAGATAGAATAGAGTAGTATTGACTAGTTAGTTACCTGTGGTCCTATGTATACCAGTGGTGTGTTGGGACATATAGAGTTAGATAGAATAGAGTGGTATTGACTAGTTAGTTACCTGTGGTCCTATGTATACCAGTGGTGTGTTGGGACATATAGAGTTAGATAGAATAGAGTGGTATTGACTAGTTAGTTACCTGTGGTCCTATGTATACCAGTGGTGTGTTGGGACATATAGAGTTAGATAGAATAGAGTAGTATTGACTAGTTAGTTACCTGTGGTCCTATGTATACCAGTGGTGTGTTGGGACATATAGAGTTAGATAGAATAGAGTAGTATTGACTAGTTAGTTACCTGTGGTCCTATGTATACCAGTGGTGTGTTGGGACATATAGAGTTAGATAGAATAGAGTGGTATTGACTAGTTAGTTACCTGTGGTCCTATGTATACCAGTGGTGTGTTGGGACATATAGAGTTAGATAGAATAGAGTGGTATTGACTAGTTAGTTACCTGTGGTCCTATGTATACCAGTGGTGTGTTGGGACATATAGAGTTAGATAGAATAGAGTGGTGTTGACTAGTTAGTTACCCGTGGTCCTATGTATACCAGTGGTGTGTTGGGACATATAGAGTTAGATAGAATAGAGTAGTATTGACTAGTTAGTTACCTGTGGTCCTATGTATACCAGTGGTGTGTTGGGACATATAGAGTTAGATAGAATAGAGTGGTATTGACTAGTTAGTTACCTGTGGTCCTATGTATACCAGTGGTGTGTTGGGACATATAGAGTTAGATAGAATAGAGTGGTATTGACTAGTTAGTTACCTGTGGTCCTATGTATACCAGTGGTGTGTTGGGACATATAGAGTTAGATAGAATAGAGTGGTATTGACTAGTTAGTTACCTGTGGTCCTATGTATACCAGTGGTGTGTTGGGACATATAGAGTTAGATAGAATAGAGTAGTATTGACTAGTTAGTTACCTGTGGTCCTATGTATACCAGTGGTGTGTTGGGACATATAGAGTTAGATAGAATAGAGTGGTATTGACTAGTTAGTTACCTGTGGTCCTATGTATACCAGTGGTGTGTTGGGACATATAGAGTTAGATAGAATAGAGTGGTATTGACTAGTTAGTTACCTGTGGTCCTATGTATACCAGTGGTGTGTTGGGACATATAGAGTTAGATAGAATAGAGTGGTATTGACTAGTTAGTTACCTGTGGTCCTATGTATACCAGTGGTGTGTTGGGACATATAGAGTTAGATAGAATAGAGTAGTATTGACTAGTTAGTTACCCGTGGTCCTATGTATACCAGTGGTGTGTTGGGACATATAGAGTTAGATAGAATAGAGTGGTATTGACTAGTTAGTTACCTGTGGTCCTATGTATACCAGTGGTGTGTTGGGACATATAGAGTTAGATAGAATAGAGTAGTGTTGACTAGTTAGTTACCCGTGGTCCTATGTATACCAGTGGTGTGTTGGGACATATAGAGTTAGATAGAATAGAGTGGTATTGACTAGTTAGTTACCTGTGGTCCTATGTATACCAGTGGTGTGTTGGGACATATAGAGTTAGATAGAATAGAGTGGTATTGACTAGTTAGTTACCTGTGGTCCTATGTATACCAGTGGTGTGTTGGGACATATAGAGTTAGATAGAATAGAGTAGTGTTGACTAGTTAGTTACCTGTACGTCCTATGTATACCAGTGGTGTGTTGGGACATATAGAGTTAGATAGAATAGAGTAGTATTGACTAGTTAGTTACCTGTGGTCCTATGTATACCAGTGGTGTGTTGGGACATATAGAGTTAGATAGAATAGAGTGGTATTGACTAGTTAGTTACCTGTGGTCCTATGTATACCAGTGGTGTGTTGGGACATATAGAGTTAGATAGAATAGAGTGGTATTGACTAGTTAGTTACCTGTGGTCCTATGTATACCAGTGGTGTGTTGGGACATATAGAGTTAGATAGAATAGAGTAGTATTGACTAGTTAGTTACCTGTGGTCCTATGTATACCAGTGGTGTGTTGGGACATATAGAGTTAGATAGAATAGAGTAGTATTGACTAGTTAGTTACCTGTGGTCCTATGTATACCAGTGGTGTGTTGGGACATATAGAGTTAGATAGAATAGAGTAGTATTGACTAGTTAGTTACCTGTGGTCCTATGTATACCAGTGGTGTGTTGGGACATATAGAGTTAGATAGAATAGAGTAGTATTGACTAGTTAGTTACCTGTGGTCCTATGTATACCAGTGGTGTGTTGGGACATATAGAGTTAGATAGAATAGAGTGGTATTGACTAGTTAGTTACCTGTGGTCCTATGTATACCAGTGGTGTGTTGGGACATATAGAGTTAGATAGAATAGAGTGGTATTGACTAGTTAGTTACCTGTGGTCCTATGTATACCAGTGGTGTGTTGGGACATATAGAGTTAGATAGAATAGAGTAGTATTGACTAGTTAGTTACCTGTGGTCCTATGTATACCAGTGGTGTGTTGGGACATATAGAGTTAGATAGAATAGAGTGGTATTGACTAGTTAGTTACCTGTGGTCCTATGTATACCAGTGGTGTGTTGGGACATATAGAGTTAGATAGAATAGAGTGGTATTGACTAGTTAGTTACCTGTGGTCCTATGTATACCAGTGGTGTGTTGGGACATATAGAGTTAGATAGAATAGAGTAGTATTGACTAGTTAGTTACCTGTGGTCCTATGTATACCAGTGGTGTGTTGGGACATATAGAGTTAGATAGAATAGAGTGGTATTGACTAGTTAGTTACCTGTGGTCCTATGTATACCAGTGGTGTGTTGGGACATATAGAGTTAGATAGAATAGAGTGGTATTGACTAGTTAGTTACCTGTGGTCCTATGTATACCAGTGGTGTGTTGGGACATATAGAGTTAGATAGAATAGAGTGGTATTGACTAGTTAGTTACCTGTGGTCCTATGTATACCAGTGGTGTGTTGGGACATATAGAGTTAGATAGAATAGAGTGGTATTGACTAGTTAGTTACCTGTGGTCCTATGTATACCAGTGGTGTGTTGGGACATATAGAGTTAGATAGAATAGAGTGGTATTGACTAGTTAGTTACCTGTGGTCCTATGTATACCAGTGGTGTGTTGGGACATATAGAGTTAGATAGAATAGAGTGGTATTGACTAGTTAGTTACCTGTGGTCCTATGTATACCAGTGGTGTGTTGGGACATATAGAGTTAGATAGAATAGAGTGGTATTGACTAGTTAGTTACCTGTGGTCCTATGTATACCAGTGGTGTGTTGGGACATATAGAGTTAGATAGAATAGAGTGGTGTTGACTAGTTAGTTACCCGTGGTCCTATGTATACCAGTGGTGTGTTGGGACATATAGAGTTAGATAGAATAGAGTAGTATTGACTAGTTAGTTACCTGTGGTCCTATGTATACCAGTGGTGTGTTGGGACATATAGAGTTAGATAGAATAGAGTAGTATTGACTAGTTAGTTACCTGTGGTCCTATGTATACCAGTGGTGTGTTGGGACATATAGAGTTAGATAGAATAGAGTGGTATTGACTAGTTAGTTACCTGTGGTCCTATGTATACCAGTGGTGTGTTGGGACATATAGAGTTAGATAGAATAGAGTGGTATTGACTAGTTAGTTACCTGTGGTCCTATGTATACCAGTGGTGTGTTGGGACATATAGAGTTAGATAGAATAGAGTAGTATTGACTAGTTAGTTACCTGTGGTCCTATGTATACCAGTGGTGTGTTGGGACATATAGAGTTAGATAGAATAGAGTAGTATTGACTAGTTAGTTACCTGTGGTCCTATGTATACCAGTGGTGTGTTGGGACATATAGAGTTAGATAGAATAGAGTGGTATTGACTAGTTAGTTACCTGTGGTCCTATGTATACCAGTGGTGTGTTGGGACATATAGAGTTAGATAGAATAGAGTGGTATTGACTAGTTAGTTACCTGTGGTCCTATGTATACCAGTGGTGTGTTGGGACATATAGAGTTAGATAGAATAGAGTGGTATTGACTAGTTAGTTACCTGTGGTCCTATGTATACCAGTGGTGTGTTGGGACATATAGAGTTAGATAGAATAGAGTGGTATTGACTAGTTAGTTACCTGTGGTCCTATGTATACCAGTGGTGTGTTGGGACATATAGAGTTAGATAGAATAGAGTGGTATTGACTAGTTAGTTACCTGTGGTCCTATGTATACCAGTGGTGTGTTGGGACATATAGAGTTAGATAGAATAGAGTAGTATTGACTAGTTAGTTACCTGTGGTCCTATGTATACCAGTGGTGTGTTGGGACATATAGAGTTAGATAGAATAGAGTGGTATTGACTAGTTAGTTACCTGTGGTCCTATGTATACCAGTGGTGTGTTGGGACATATAGAGTTAGATAGAATAGAGTGGTATTGACTAGTTAGTTACCTGTGGTCCTATGTATACCAGTGGTGTGTTGGGACATATAGAGTTAGATAGAATAGAGTGGTATTGACTAGTTAGTTACCTGTGGTCCTATGTATACCAGTGGTGTGTTGGGACATATAGAGTTAGATAGAATAGAGTGGTATTGACTAGTTAGTTACCTGTGGTCCTATGTATACCAGTGGTGTGTTGGGACATATAGAGTTAGATAGAATAGAGTGGTATTGACTAGTTAGTTACCTGTGGTCCTATGTATACCAGTGGTGTGTTGGGACATATAGAGTTAGATAGAATAGAGTGGTATTGACTAGTTAGTTACCTGTGGTCCTATGTATACCAGTGGTGTGTTGGGACATATAGAGTTAGATAGAATAGAGTGGTATTGACTAGTTAGTTACCTGTGGTCCTATGTATACCAGTGGTGTGTTGGGACATATAGAGTTAGATAGAATAGAGTAGTATTGACTAGTTAGTTACCTGTGGTCCTATGTATACCAGTGGTGTGTTGGGACATATAGAGTTAGATAGAATAGAGTAGTATTGACTAGTTAGTTACCTGTGGTCCTATGTATACCAGTGGTGTGTTGGGACATATAGAGTTAGATAGAATAGAGTAGTATTGACTAGTTAGTTACCTGTGGTCCTATGTATACCAGTGGTGTGTTGGGACATATAGAGTTAGATAGAATAGAGTGGTATTGACTAGTTAGTTACCTGTGGTCCTATGTATACCAGTGGTGTGTTGGGACATATAGAGTTAGATAGAATAGAGTGGTATTGACTAGTTAGTTACCTGTGGTCCTATGTATACCAGTGGTGTGTTGGGACATATAGAGTTAGATAGAATAGAGTAGTATTGACTAGTTAGTTACCTGTGGTCCTATGTATACCAGTGGTGTGTTGGGACATATAGAGTTAGATAGAATAGAGTGGTATTGACTAGTTAGTTACCTGTGGTCCTATGTATACCAGTGGTGTGTTGGGACATATAGAGTTAGATAGAATAGAGTAGTATTGACTAGTTAGTTACCTGTGGTCCTATGTATACCAGTGGTGTGTTGGGACATATAGAGTTAGATAGAATAGAGTAGTATTGACTAGTTAGTTACCTGTGGTCCTATGTATACCAGTGGTGTGTTGGGACATATAGAGTTAGATAGAATAGAGTGGTATTGACTAGTTAGTTACCTGTGGTCCTATGTATACCAGTGGTGTGTTGGGACATATAGAGTTAGATAGAATAGAGTGGTATTGACTAGTTAGTTACCTGTGGTCCTATGTATACCAGTGGTGTGTTGGGACATATAGAGTTAGATAGAATAGAGTGGTATTGACTAGTTAGTTACCTGTGGTCCTATGTATACCAGTGGTGTGTTGGGACATATAGAGTTAGATAGAATAGAGTGGTATTGACTAGTTAGTTACCTGTGGTCCTATGTATACCAGTGGTGTGTTGGGACATATAGAGTTAGATAGAATAGAGTGGTATTGACTAGTTAGTTACCTGTGGTCCTATGTATACCAGTGGTGTGTTGGGACATATAGAGTTAGATAGA
Organism: Coregonus clupeaformis; assembly: GCF_020615455.1. Lineage (NCBI taxonomy): Eukaryota > Metazoa > Chordata > Actinopteri > Salmoniformes > Salmonidae > Coregonus > Coregonus clupeaformis. The sequence goes on along the minus strand of NW_025534470.1, from coordinate 85,383 downwards.
ATAGAGTGGTATTGACTAGTTAGTTACCTGTGGTCCTATGTATACCAGTGGTGTGTTGGGACATATAGAGTTAGATAGAATAGAGTAGTATTGACTAGTTAGTTACCTGTGGTCCTATGTATACCAGTGGTGTGTTGGGACATATAGAGTTAGATAGAATAGAGTGGTATTGACTAGTTAGTTACCTGTGGTCCTATGTATACCAGTGGTGTGTTGGGACATATAGAGTTAGATAGAATAGAGTGGTATTGACTAGTTAGTTACCTGTGGTCCTATGTATACCAGTGGTGTGTTGGGACATATAGAGTTAGATAGAATAGAGTGGTATTGACTAGTTAGTTACCTGTGGTCCTATGTATACCAGTGGTGTGTTGGGACATATAGAGTTAGATAGAATAGAGTGGTATTGACTAGTTAGTTACCTGTGGTCCTATGTATACCAGTGGTGTGTTGGGACATATAGAGTTAGATAGAATAGAGTGGTATTGACTAGTTAGTTACCTGTGGTCCTATGTATACCAGTGGTGTGTTGGGACATATAGAGTTAGATAGAATAGAGTGGTATTGACTAGTTAGTTACCTGTGGTCCTATGTATACCAGTGGTGTGTTGGGACATATAGAGTTAGATAGAATAGAGTAGTATTGACTAGTTAGTTACCTGTGGTCCTATGTATACCAGTGGTGTGTTGGGACATATAGAGTTAGATAGAATAGAGTAGTATTGACTAGTTAGTTACCTGTGGTCCTATGTATACCAGTGGTGTGTTGGGACATATAGAGTTAGATAGAATAGAGTGGTATTGACTAGTTAGTTACCTGTGGTCCTATGTATACCAGTGGTGTGTTGGGACATATAGAGTTAGATAGAATAGAGTAGTATTGACTAGTTAGTTACCTGTGGTCCTATGTATACCAGTGGTGTGTTGGGACATATAGAGTTAGATAGAATAGAGTAGTATTGACTAGTTAGTTACCTGTGGTCCTATGTATACCAGTGGTGTGTTGGGACATATAGAGTTAGATAGAATAGAGTGGTATTGACTAGTTAGTTACCTGTGGTCCTATGTATACCAGTGGTGTGTTGGGACATATAGAGTTAGATAGAATAGAGTAGTATTGACTAGTTAGTTACCTGTGGTCCTATGTATACCAGTGGTGTGTTGGGACATATAGAGTTAGATAGAATAGAGTGGTATTGACTAGTTAGTTACCTGTGGTCCTATGTATACCAGTGGTGTGTTGGGACATATAGAGTTAGATAGAATAGAGTGGTATTGACTAGTTAGTTACCTGTGGTCCTATGTATACCAGTGGTGTGTTGGGACATATAGAGTTAGATAGAATAGAGTAGTATTGACTAGTTAGTTACCTGTGGTCCTATGTATACCAGTGGTGTGTTGGGACATATAGAGTTAGATAGAATAGAGTAGTATTGACTAGTTAGTTACCTGTGGTCCTATGTATACCAGTGGTGTGTTGGGACATATAGAGTTAGATAGAATAGAGTGGTATTGACTAGTTAGTTACCTGTGGTCCTATGTATACCAGTGGTGTGTTGGGACATATAGAGTTAGATAGAATAGAGTGGTATTGACTAGTTAGTTACCTGTGGTCCTATGTATACCAGTGGTGTGTTGGGACATATAGAGTTAGATAGAATAGAGTGGTATTGACTAGTTAGTTACCTGTGGTCCTATGTATACCAGTGGTGTGTTGGGACATATAGAGTTAGATAGAATAGAGTGGTATTGACTAGTTAGTTACCTGTGGTCCTATGTATACCAGTGGTGTGTTGGGACATATAGAGTTAGATAGAATAGAGTGGTATTGACTAGTTAGTTACCTGTGGTCCTATGTATACCAGTGGTGTGTTGGGACATATAGAGTTAGATAGAATAGAGTGGTATTGACTAGTTAGTTACCTGTGGTCCTATGTATACCAGTGGTGTGTTGGGACATATAGAGTTAGATAGAATAGAGTAGTATTGACTAGTTAGTTACCTGTGGTCCTATGTATACCAGTGGTGTGTTGGGACATATAGAGTTAGATAGAATAGAGTGGTATTGACTAGTTAGTTACCTGTGGTCCTATGTATACCAGTGGTGTGTTGGGACATATAGAGTTAGATAGAATAGAGTGGTATTGACTAGTTAGTTACCTGTGGTCCTATGTATACCAGTGGTGTGTTGGGACATATAGAGTTAGATAGAATAGAGTGGTATTGACTAGTTAGTTACCTGTGGTCCTATGTATACCAGTGGTGTGTTGGGACATATAGAGTTAGATAGAATAGAGTGGTATTGACTAGTTAGTTACCTGTGGTCCTATGTATACCAGTGGTGTGTTGGGACATATAGAGTTAGATAGAATAGAGTGGTATTGACTAGTTAGTTACCTGTGGTCCTATGTATACCAGTGGTGTGTTGGGACATATAGAGTTAGATAGAATAGAGTAGTATTGACTAGTTAGTTACCTGTGGTCCTATGTATACCAGTGGTGTGTTGGGACATATAGAGTTAGATAGAATAGAGTGGTATTGACTAGTTAGTTACCTGTGGTCCTATGTATACCAGTGGTGTGTTGGGACATATAGAGTTAGATAGAATAGAGTGGTATTGACTAGTTAGTTACCTGTGGTCCTATGTATACCAGTGGTGTGTTGGGACATATAGAGTTAGATAGAATAGAGTAGTATTGACTAGTTAGTTACCTGTGGTCCTATGTATACCAGTGGTGTGTTGGGACATATAGAGTTAGATAGAATAGAGTGGTATTGACTAGTTAGTTACCTGTGGTCCTATGTATACCAGTGGTGTGTTGGGACATATAGAGTTAGATAGAATAGAGTAGTATTGACTAGTTAGTTACCTGTGGTCCTATGTATACCAGTGGTGTGTTGGGACATATAGAGTTAGATAGAATAGAGTGGTATTGACTAGTTAGTTACCTGTGGTCCTATGTATACCAGTGGTGTGTTGGGACATATAGAGTTAGATAGAATAGAGTAGTATTGACTAGTTAGTTACCTGTGGTCCTATGTATACCAGTGGTGTGTTGGGACATATAGAGTTAGATAGAATAGAGTGGTATTGACTAGTTAGTTACCTGTGGTCCTATGTATACCAGTGGTGTGTTGGGACATATAGAGTTAGATAGAATAGAGTGGTATTGACTAGTTAGTTACCTGTGGTCCTATGTATACCAGTGGTGTGTTGGGACATATAGAGTTAGATAGAATAGAGTGGTATTGACTAGTTAGTTACCTGTGGTCCTATGTATACCAGTGGTGTGTTGGGACATATAGAGTTAGATAGAATAGAGTGGTATTGACTAGTTAGTTACCTGTGGTCCTATGTATACCAGTGGTGTGTTGGGACATATAGAGTTAGATAGAATAGAGTGGTATTGACTAGTTAGTTACCTGTGGTCCTATGTATACCAGTGGTGTGTTGGGACATATAGAGTTAGATAGAATAGAGTGGTATTGACTAGTTAGTTACCTGTGGTCCTATGTATACCAGTGGTGTGTTGGGACATATAGAGTTAGATAGAATAGAGTGGTATTGACTAGTTAGTTACCTGTGGTCCTATGTATACCAGTGGTGTGTTGGGACATATAGAGTTAGATAGAATAGAGTGGTATTGACTAGTTAGTTACCTGTGGTCCTATGTATACCAGTGGTGTGTTGGGACATATAGAGTTAGATAGAATAGAGTGGTATTGACTAGTTAGTTACCTGTGGTCCTATGTATACCAGTGGTGTGTTGGGACATATAGAGTTAGATAGAATAGAGTGGTATTGACTAGTTAGTTACCTGTGGTCCTATGTATACCAGTGGTGTGTTGGGACATATAGAGTTAGATAGAATAGAGTGGTATTGACTAGTTAGTTACCTGTGGTCCTATGTATACCAGTGGTGTGTTGGGACATATAGAGTTAGATAGAATAGAGTAGTATTGACTAGTTAGTTACCTGTGGTCCTATGTATACCAGTGGTGTGTTGGGACATATAGAGTTAGATAGAATAGAGTGGTATTGACTAGTTAGTTACCTGTGGTCCTATGTATACCAGTGGTGTGTTGGGACATATAGAGTTAGATAGAATAGAGTGGTATTGACTAGTTAGTTACCTGTGGTCCTATGTATACCAGTGGTGTGTTGGGACATATAGAGTTAGATAGAATAGAGTGGTATTGACTAGTTAGTTACCTGTGGTCCTATGTATACCAGTGGTGTGTTGGGACATATAGAGTTAGATAGAATAGAGTGGTATTGACTAGTTAGTTACCTGTGGTCCTATGTATACCAGTGGTGTGTTGGGACATATAGAGTTAGATAGAATAGAGTGGTATTGACTAGTTAGTTACCTGTGGTCCTATGTATACCAGTGGTGTGTTGGGACATATAGAGTTAGATAGAATAGAGTAGTATTGACTAGTTAGTTACCTGTGGTCCTATGTATACCAGTGGTGTGTTGGGACATATAGAGTTAGATAGAATAGAGTAGTATTGACTAGTTAGTTACCTGTGGTCCTATGTATACCAGTGGTGTGTTGGGACATATAGAGTTAGATAGAATAGAGTAGTATTGACTAGTTAGTTACCTGTGGTCCTATGTATACCAGTGGTGTGTTGGGACATATAGAGTTAGATAGAATAGAGTGAGTATTGACTAGTTAGTTACCTGTGGTCCTATGTATACCAGTGGTGTGTTGGGACATATAGAGTTAGATAGAATAGAGTAGTATTGACTAGTTAGTTACCTGTGGTCCTATGTATACCAGTGGTGTGTTGGGACATATAGAGTTAGATAGAATAGAGTAGTATTGACTAGTTAGTTACCTGTGGTCCTATGTATACCAGTGGTGTGTTGGGACATATAGAGTTAGATAGAATAGAGTGGTATTGACTAGTTAGTTACCTGTGGTCCTATGTATACCAGTGGTGTGTTGGGACATATAGAGTTAGATAGAATAGAGTGGTATTGACTAGTTAGTTACCTGTGGTCCTATGTATACCAGTGGTGTGTTGGGACATATAGAGTTAGATAGAATAGAGTGGTATTGACTAGTTAGTTACCTGTGGTCCTATGTATACCAGTGGTGTGTTGGGACATATAGAGTTAGATAGAATAGAGTAGTATTGACTAGTTAGTTACCTGTGGTCCTATGTATACCAGTGGTGTGTTGGGACATATAGAGTTAGATAGAATAGAGTGGTATTGACTAGTTAGTTACCTGTACGTCCTATGTATACCAGTGGTGTGTTGGGACATATAGAGTTAGATAGAATAGAGTGGTATTGACTAGTTAGTTACCTGTGGTCCTATGTATACCAGTGGTGTGTTGGGACATATAGAGTTAGATAGAATAGAGTAGTATTGACTAGTTAGTTACCTGTGGTCCTATGTATACCAGTGGTGTGTTGGGACATATAGAGTTAGATAGAATAGAGTAGTATTGACTAGTTAGTTACCTGTGGTCCTATGTATACCAGTGGTGTGTTGGGACATATAGAGTTAGATAGAATAGAGTAGTATTGACTAGTTAGTTACCTGTGGTCCTATGTATACCAGTGGTGTGTTGGGACATATAGAGTTAGATAGAATAGAGTAGTATTGACTAGTTAGTTACCTGTGGTCCTATGTATACCAGTGGTGTGTTGGGACATATAGAGTTAGATAGAATAGAGTGGTATTGACTAGTTAGTTACCTGTGGTCCTATGTATACCAGTGGTGTGTTGGGACATATAGAGTTAGATAGAATAGAGTAGTATTGACTAGTTAGTTACCTGTGGTCCTATGTATACCAGTGGTGTGTTGGGACATATAGAGTTAGATAGAATAGAGTGGTATTGACTAGTTAGTTACCTGTGGTCCTATGTATACCAGTGGTGTGTTGGGACATATAGAGTTAGATAGAATAGAGTAGTATTGACTAGTTAGTTACCTGTGGTCCTATGTATACCAGTGGTGTGTTGGGACATATAGAGTTAGATAGAATAGAGTAGTATTGACTAGTTAGTTACCTGTGGTCCTATGTATACCAGTGGTGTGTTGGGACATATAGAGTTAGATAGAATAGAGTGGTATTGACTAGTTAGTTACCTGTGGTCCTATGTATACCAGTGGTGTGTTGGGACATATAGAGTTAGATAGAATAGAGTGGTATTGACTAGTTAGTTACCTGTGGTCCTATGTATACCAGTGGTGTGTTGGGACATATAGAGTTAGATAGAATAGAGTAGTATTGACTAGTTAGTTACCTGTGGTCCTATGTATACCAGTGGTGTGTTGGGACATATAGAGTTAGATAGAATAGAGTAGTATTGACTAGTTAGTTACCTGTGGTCCTATGTATACCAGTGGTGTGTTGGGACATATAGAGTTAGATAGAATAGAGTAGTATTGACTAGTTAGTTACCTGTGGTCCTATGTATACCAGTGGTGTGTTGGGACATATAGAGTTAGATAGAATAGAGTAGTATTGACTAGTTAGTTACCTGTGGTCCTATGTATACCAGTGGTGTGTTGGGACATATAGAGTTAGATAGAATAGAGTAGTATTGACTAGTTAGTTACCTGTGGTCCTATGTATACCAGTGGTGTGTTGGGACATATAGAGTTAGATAGAATAGAGTGGTATTGACTAGTTAGTTACCTGTGGTCCTATGTATACCAGTGGTGTGTTGGGACATATAGAGTTAGATAGAATAGAGTAGTATTGACTAGTTAGTTACCTGTGGTCCTATGTATACCAGTGGTGTGTTGGGACATATAGAGTTAGATAGAATAGAGTGGTATTGACTAGTTAGTTACCTGTGGTCCTATGTATACCAGTGGTGTGTTGGGACATATAGAGTTAGATAGAATAGAGTAGTATTGACTAGTTAGTTACCTGTGGTCCTATGTATACCAGTGGTGTGTTGGGACATATAGAGTTAGATAGAATAGAGTAGTATTGACTAGTTAGTTACCTGTGGTCCTATGTATACCAGTGGTGTGTTGGGACATATAGAGTTAGATAGAATAGAGTAGTATTGACTAGTTAGTTACCTGTGGTCCTATGTATACCAGTGGTGTGTTGGGACATATAGAGTTAGATAGAATAGAGTAGTATTGACTAGTTAGTTACCTGTGGTCCTATGTATACCAGTGGTGTGTTGGGACATATAGAGTTAGATAGAATAGAGTGGTATTGACTAGTTAGTTACCTGTGGTCCTATGTATACCAGTGGTGTGTTGGGACATATAGAGTTAGATAGAATAGAGTAGTATTGACTAGTTAGTTACCTGTGGTCCTATGTATACCAGTGGTGTGTTGGGACATATAGAGTTAGATAGAATAGAGTGGTATTGACTAGTTAGTTACCTGTGGTCCTATGTATACCAGTGGTGTGTTGGGACATATAGAGTTAGATAGAATAGAGTAGTATTGACTAGTTAGTTACCTGTGGTCCTATGTATACCAGTGGTGTGTTGGGACATATAGAGTTAGATAGAATAGAGTAGTATTGACTAGTTAGTTACCTGTCCGTCCTATGTATACCAGTGGTGTGTTGGGACATATAGAGTTAGATAGAATAGAGTAGTATTGACTAGTTAGTTACCTGTGGTCCTATGTATACCAGTGGTGTGTTGGGACATATAGAGTTAGATAGAATAGAGTAGTATTGACTAGTTAGTTACCTGTGGTCCTATGTATACCAGTGGTGTGTTGGGACATATAGAGTTAGATAGAATAGAGTAGTATTGACTAGTTAGTTACCTGTGGTCCTATGTATACCAGTGGTGTGTTGGGACATATAGAGTTAGATAGAATAGAGTAGTATTGACTAGTTAGTTACCTGTGGTCCTATGTATACCAGTGGTGTGTTGGGACATATAGAGTTAGATAGAATAGAGTGGTATTGACTAGTTAGTTACCTGTGGTCCTATGTATACCAGTGGTGTGTTGGGACATATAGAGTTAGATAGAATAGAGTAGTATTGACTAGTTAGTTACCTGTGGTCCTATGTATACCAGTGGTGTGTTGGGACATATAGAGTTAGATAGAATAGAGTAGTATTGACTAGTTAGTTACCTGTGGTCCTATGTATACCAGTGGTGTGTTGGGACATATAGAGTTAGATAGAATAGAGTGGTATTGACTAGTTAGTTACCTGTGGTCCTATGTATACCAGTGGTGTGTTGGGACATATAGAGTTAGATAGAATAGAGTAGTATTGACTAGTTAGTTACCTGTGGTCCTATGTATACCAGTGGTGTGTTGGGACATATAGAGTTAGATAGAATAGAGTAGTATTGACTAGTTAGTTACCTGTGGTCCTATGTATACCAGTGGTGTGTTGGGACATATAGAGTTAGATAGAATAGAGTGGTATTGACTAGTTAGTTACCTGTGGTCCTATGTATACCAGTGGTGTGTTGGGACATATAGAGTTAGATAGAATAGAGTGGTATTGACTAGTTAGTTACCTGTGGTCCTATGTATACCAGTGGTGTGTTGGGACATATAGAGTTAGATAGAATAGAGTGGTATTGACTAGTTAGTTACCTGTGGTCCTATGTATACCAGTGGTGTGTTGGGACATATAGAGTTAGATAGAATAGAGTGGTATTGACTAGTTAGTTACCTGTGGTCCTATGTATACCAGTGGTGTGTTGGGACATATAGAGTTAGATAGAATAGAGTAGTATTGACTAGTTAGTTACCTGTGGTCCTATGTATACCAGTGGTGTGTTGGGACATATAGAGTTAGATAGAATAGAGTGGTATTGACTAGTTAGTTACCTGTGGTCCTATGTATACCAGTGGTGTGTTGGGACATATAGAGTTAGATAGAATAGAGTGGTATTGACTAGTTAGTTACCTGTGGTCCTATGTATACCAGTGGTGTGTTGGGACATATAGAGTTAGATAGAATAGAGTGGTATTGACTAGTTAGTTACCTGTGGTCCTATGTATACCAGTGGTGTGTTGGGACATATAGAGTTAGATAGAATAGAGTGGTATTGACTAGTTAGTTACCTGTGGTCCTATGTATACCAGTGGTGTGTTGGGACATATAGAGTTAGATAGAATAGAGTGGTATTGACTAGTTAGTTACCTGTGGTCCTATGTATACCAGTGGTGTGTTGGGACATATAGAGTTAGATAGAATAGAGTGGTATTGACTAGTTAGTTACCTGTGGTCCTATGTATACCAGTGGTGTGTTGGGACATATAGAGTTAGATAGAATAGAGTGGTATTGACTAGTTAGTTACCTGTGGTCCTATGTATACCAGTGGTGTGTTGGGACATATAGAGTTAGATAGAATAGAGTGGTATTGACTAGTTAGTTACCTGTGGTCCTATGTATACCAGTGGTGTGTTGGGACATATAGAGTTAGATAGAATAGAGTGGTATTGACTAGTTAGTTACCTGTGGTCCTATGTATACCAGTGGTGTGTTGGGACATATAGAGTTAGATAGAATAGAGTGGTATTGACTAGTTAGTTACCTGTGGTCCTATGTATACCAGTGGTGTGTTGGGACATATAGAGTTAGATAGAATAGAGTGGTATTGACTAGTTAGTTACCTGTGGTCCTATGTATACCAGTGGTGTGTTGGGACATATAGAGTTAGATAGAATAGAGTGGTATTGACTAGTTAGTTACCTGTGGTCCTATGTATACCAGTGGTGTGTTGGGACATATAGAGTTAGATAGAATAGAGTGGTATTGACTAGTTAGTTACCTGTGGTCCCTATGTATACCAGTGGTGTGTTGGGACATATAGAGTTAGATAGAATAGAGTAGTATTGACTAGTTAGTTACCTGTGGTCCTATGTATACCAGTGGTGTGTTGGGACATATAGAGTTAGATAGAATAGAGTAGTATTGACTAGTTAGTTACCTGTGGTCCTATGTATACCAGTGGTGTGTTGGGACATATAGAGTTAGATAGAATAGAGTGGTATTGACTAGTTAGTTACCTGTGGTCCTATGTATACCAGTGGTGTGTTGGGACATATAGAGTTAGATAGAATAGAGTAGTATTGACTAGTTAGTTACCTGTGGTCCTATGTATACCAGTGGTGTGTTGGGACATATAGAGTTAGATAGAATAGAGTGGTATTGACTAGTTAGTTACCTGTGGTCCTATGTATACCAGTGGTGTGTTGGGACATATAGAGTTAGATAGAATAGAGTAGTATTGACTAGTTAGTTACCTGTGGTCCTATGTATACCAGTGGTGTGTTGGGACATATAGAGTTAGATAGAATAGAGTGGTATTGACTAGTTAGTTACCTGTGGTCCTATGTATACCAGTGGTGTGTTGGGACATATAGAGTTAGATAGAATAGAGTGGTATTGACTAGTTAGTTACCTGTGGTCCTATGTATACCAGTGGTGTGTTGGGACATATAGAGTTAGATAGAATAGAGTGGTATTGACTAGTTAGTTACCTGTGGTCCTATGTATACCAGTGGTGTGTTGGGACATATAGAGTTAGATAGAATAGAGTAGTATTGACTAGTTAGTTACCTGTGGTCCTATGTATACCAGTGGTGTGTTGGGACATATAGAGTTAGATAGAATAGAGTGGTATTGACTAGTTAGTTACCTGTGGTCCTATGTATACCAGTGGTGTGTTGGGACATATAGAGTTAGATAGAATAGAGTGGTATTGACTAGTTAGTTACCTGTGGTCCTATGTATACCAGTGGTGTGTTGGGACATATAGAGTTAGATAGAATAGAGTGGTATTGACTAGTTAGTTACCTGTGGTCCTATGTATACCAGTGGTGTGTTGGGACATATAGAGTTAGATAGAATAGAGTAGTATTGACTAGTTAGTTACCTGTGGTCCTATGTATACCAGTGGTGTGTTGGGACATATAGAGTTAGATAGAATAGAGTGGTATTGACTAGTTAGTTACCTGTGGTCCTATGTATACCAGTGGTGTGTTGGGACATATAGAGTTAGATAGAATAGAGTGGTATTGACTAGTTAGTTACCTGTGGTCCTATGTATACCAGTGGTGTGTTGGGACATATAGAGTTAGATAGAATAGAGTAGTATTGACTAGTTAGTTACCTGTGGTCCTATGTATACCAGTGGTGTGTTGGGACATATAGAGTTAGATAGAATAGAGTAGTATTGACTAGTTAGTTACCTGTGGTCCTATGTATACCAGTGGTGTGTTGGGACATATAGAGTTAGATAGAATAGAGTGGTATTGACTAGTTAGTTACCTGTGGTCCTATGTATACCAGTGGTGTGTTGGGACATATAGAGTTAGATAGAATAGAGTGGTATTGACTAGTTAGTTACCTGTGGTCCTATGTATACCAGTGGTGTGTTGGGACATATAGAGTTAGATAGAATAGAGTAGTATTGACTAGTTAGTTACCTGTGGTCCTATGTATACCAGTGGTGTGTTGGGACATATAGAGTTAGATAGAATAGAGTAGTATTGACTAGTTAGTTACCTGTGGTCCTATGTATACCAGTGGTGTGTTGGGACATATAGAGTTAGATAGAATAGAGTAGTATTGACTAGTTAGTTACCTGTGGTCCTATGTATACCAGTGGTGTGTTGGGACATATAGAGTTAGATAGAATAGAGTAGTATTGACTAGTTAGTTACCTGTGGTCCTATGTATACCAGTGGTGTGTTGGGACATATAGAGTTAGATAGAATAGAGTGGTATTGACTAGTTAGTTACCTGTGGTCCTATGTATACCAGTGGTGTGTTGGGACATATAGAGTTAGATAGAATAGAGTAGTATTGACTAGTTAGTTACCTGTGGTCCTATGTATACCAGTGGTGTGTTGGGACATATAGAGTTAGATAGAATAGAGTGGTATTGACTAGTTAGTTACCTGTGGTCCTATGTATACCAGTGGTGTGTTGGGACATATAGAGTTAGATAGAATAGAGTAGTATTGACTAGTTAGTTACCTGTGGTCCTATGTATACCAGTGGTGTGTTGGGACATATAGAGTTAGATAGAATAGAGTAGTATTGACTAGTTAGTTACCTGTGGTCCTATGTATACCAGTGGTGTGTTGGGACATATAGAGTTAGATAGAATAGAGTAGTATTGACTAGTTAGTTACCTGTGGTCCTATGTATACCAGTGGTGTGTTGGGACATATAGAGTTAGATAGAATAGAGTAGTATTGACTAGTTAGTTACCTGTGGTCCTATGTATACCAGTGGTGTGTTGGGACATATAGAGTTAGATAGAATAGAGTGGTATTGACTAGTTAGTTACCTGTGGTCCTATGTATACCAGTGGTGTGTTGGGACATATAGAGTTAGATAGAATAGAGTGGTATTGACTAGTTAGTTACCTGTGGTCCTATGTATACCAGTGGTGTGTTGGGACATATAGAGTTAGATAGAATAGAGTAGTATTGACTAGTTAGTTACCTGTACGTCCTATGTATACCAGTGGTGTGTTGGGACATATAGAGTTAGATAGAATAGAGTAGTATTGACTAGTTAGTTACCTGTGGTCCTATGTATACCAGTGGTGTGTTGGGACATATAGAGTTAGATAGAATAGAGTGGTATTGACTAGTTAGTTACCTGTGGTCCTATGTATACCAGTGGTGTGTTGGGACATATAGAGTTAGATAGAATAGAGTAGTATTGACTAGTTAGTTACCTGTGGTCCTATGTATACCAGTGGTGTGTTGGGACATATAGAGTTAGATAGAATAGAGTGGTATTGACTAGTTAGTTACCTGTGGTCCTATGTATACCAGTGGTGTGTTGGGACATATAGAGTTAGATAGAATAGAGTAGTATTGACTAGTTAGTTACCTGTGGTCCTATGTATACCAGTGGTGTGTTGGGACATATAGAGTTAGATAGAATAGAGTAGTATTGACTAGTTAGTTACCTGTGGTCCTATGTATACCAGTGGTGTGTTGGGACATATAGAGTTAGATAGAATAGAGTAGTATTGACTAGTTAGTTACCTGTGGTCCTATGTATACCAGTGGTGTGTTGGGACATATAGAGTTAGATAGAATAGAGTAGTATTGACTAGTTAGTTACCTGTGGTCCTATGTATACCAGTGGTGTGTTGGGACATATAGAGTTAGATAGAATAGAGTAGTATTGACTAGTTAGTTACCTGTGGTCCTATGTATACCAGTGGTGTGTTGGGACATATAGAGTTAGATAGAATAGAGTAGTATTGACTAGTTAGTTACCTGTACGTCCTATGTATACCAGTGGTGTGTTGGGACATATAGAGTTAGATAGAATAGAGTAGTATTGACTAGTTAGTTACCTGTGGTCCTATGTATACCAGTGGTGTGTTGGGACATATAGAGTTAGATAGAATAGAGTGGTATTGACTAGTTAGTTACCTGTGGTCCTATGTATACCAGTGGTGTGTTGGGACATATAGAGTTAGATAGAATAGAGTAGTATTGACTAGTTAGTTACCTGTGGTCCTATGTATACCAGTGGTGTGTTGGGACATATAGAGTTAGATAGAATAGAGTAGTATTGACTAGTTAGTTACCTGTGGTCCTATGTATACCAGTGGTGTGTTGGGACATATAGAGTTAGATAGAATAGAGTAGTATTGACTAGTTAGTTACCTGTGGTCCTATGTATACCAGTGGTGTGTTGGGACATATAGAGTTAGATAGAATAGAGTAGTATTGACTAGTTAGTTACCTGTGGTCCTATGTATACCAGTGGTGTGTTGGGACATATAGAGTTAGATAGAATAGAGTAGTATTGACTAGTTAGTTACCTGTGGTCCTATGTATACCAGTGGTGTGTTGGGACATATAGAGTTAGATAGAATAGAGTGGTATTGACTAGTTAGTTACCTGTGGTCCTATGTATACCAGTGGTGTGTTGGGACATATCGAGTTAGATAGAATAGAGTGGTATTGACTAGTTAGTTACCTGTGGTCCTATGTATACCAGTGGTGTGTTGGGACATATAGAGTTAGATAGAATAGAGTAGTATTGACTAGTTAGTTACCTGTGGTCCTATGTATACCAGTGGTGTGTTGGGACATATAGAGTTAGATAGAATAGAGTGGTATTGACTAGTTAGTTACCTGTGGTCCTATGTATACCAGTGGTGTGTTGGGACATATAGAGTTAGATAGAATAGAGTAGTATTGACTAGTTAGTTACCTGTGGTCCTATGTATACCAGTGGTGTGTTGGGACATATAGAGTTAGATAGAATAGAGTAGTATTGACTAGTTAGTTACCTGTGGTCCTATGTATACCAGTGGTGTGTTGGGACATATAGAGTTAGATAGAATAGAGTAGTATTGACTAGTTAGTTACCTGTGGTCCTATGTATACCAGTGGTGTGTTGGGACATATAGAGTTAGATAGAATAGAGTAGTATTGACTAGTTAGTTACCTGTGGTCCTATGTATACCAGTGGTGTGTTGGGACATATAGAGTTAGATAGAATAGAGTAGTATTGACTAGTTAGTTACCTGTGGTCCTATGTATACCAGTGGTGTGTTGGGACATATAGAGTTAGATAGAATAGAGTAGTATTGACTAGTTAGTTACCTGTGGTCCTATGTATACCAGTGGTGTGTTGGGACATATAGAGTTAGATAGAATAGAGTAGTATTGACTAGTTAGTTACCTGTGGTCCTATGTATACCAGTGGTGTGTTGGGACATATAGAGTTAGATAGAATAGAGTGGTATTGACTAGTTAGTTACCTGTGGTCCTATGTATACCAGTGGTGTGTTGGGACATATAGAGTTAGATAGAATAGAGTGGTATTGACTAGTTAGTTACCTGTGGTCCTATGTATACCAGTGGTGTGTTGGGACATATAGAGTTAGATAGAATAGAGTGGTATTGACTAGTTAGTTACCTGTGGTCCTATGTATACCAGTGGTGTGTTGGGACATATAGAGTTAGATAGAATAGAGTAGTATTGACTAGTTAGTTACCTGTGGTCCTATGTATACCAGTGGTGTGTTGGGACATATAGAGTTAGATAGAATAGAGTAGTATTGACTAGTTAGTTACCTGTGGTCCTATGTATACCAGTGGTGTGTTGGGACATATAGAGTTAGATAGAATAGAGTAGTATTGACTAGTTAGTTACCTGTGGTCCTATGTATACCAGTGGTGTGTTGGGACATATAGAGTTAGATAGAATAGAGTAGTATTGACTAGTTAGTTACCTGTGGTCCTATGTATACCAGTGGTGTGTTGGGACATATAGAGTTAGATAGAATAGAGTAGTATTGACTAGTTAGTTACCTGTGGTCCTATGTATACCAGTGGTGTGTTGGGACATATAGAGTTAGATAGAATAGAGTAGTATTGACTAGTTAGTTACCTGTGGTCCTATGTATACCAGTGGTGTGTTGGGACATATAGAGTTAGATAGAATAGAGTGGTATTGACTAGTTAGTTACCTGTGGTCCTATGTATACCAGTGGTGTGTTGGGACATATAGAGTTAGATAGAATAGAGTAGTATTGACTAGTTAGTTACCTGTGGTCCTATGTATACCAGTGGTGTGTTGGGACATATAGAGTTAGATAGAATAGAGTGGTATTGACTAGTTAGTTACCTGTGGTCCTATGTATACCAGTGGTGTGTTGGGACATATAGAGTTAGATAGAATAGAGTAGTATTGACTAGTTAGTTACCTGTGGTCCTATGTATACCAGTGGTGTGTTGGGACATATAGAGTTAGATAGAATAGAGTAGTATTGACTAGTTAGTTACCTGTGGTCCTATGTATACCAGTGGTGTGTTGGGACATATAGAGTTAGATAGAATAGAGTGGTATTGACTAGTTAGTTACCTGTGGTCCTATGTATACCAGTGGTGTGTTGGGACATATAGAGTTAGATAGAATAGAGTAGTATTGACTAGTTAGTTACCTGTGGTCCTATGTATACCAGTGGTGTGTTGGGACATATAGAGTTAGATAGAATAGAGTAGTATTGACTAGTTAGTTACCTGTGGTCCTATGTATACCAGTGGTGTGTTGGGACATATAGAGTTAGATAGAATAGAGTAGTATTGACTAGTTAGTTACCTGTGGTCCTATGTATACCAGTGGTGTGTTGGGACATATAGAGTTAGATAGAATAGAGTGGTATTGACTAGTTAGTTACCTGTGGTCCTATGTATACCAGTGGTGTGTTGGGACATATAGAGTTAGATAGAATAGAGTAGTATTGACTAGTTAGTTACCTGTGGTCCTATGTATACCAGTGGTGTGTTGGGACATATAGAGTTAGATAGAATAGAGTAGTATTGACTAGTTAGTTACCTGTGGTCCTATGTATACCAGTGGTGTGTTGGGACATATAGAGTTAGATAGAATAGAGTGGTATTGACTAGTTAGTTACCTGTGGTCCTATGTATACCAGTGGTGTGTTGGGACATATAGAGTTAGATAGAATAGAGTAGTATTGACTAGTTAGTTACCTGTGGTCCTATGTATACCAGTGGTGTGTTGGGACATATAGAGTTAGATAGAATAGAGTAGTATTGACTAGTTAGTTACCTGTGGTCCTATGTATACCAGTGGTGTGTTGGGACATATAGAGTTAGATAGAATAGAGTAGTATTGACTAGTTAGTTACCTGTGGTCCTATGTATACCAGTGGTGTGTTGGGACATATAGAGTTAGATAGAATAGAGTGGTATTGACTAGTTAGTTACCTGTGGTCCTATGTATACCAGTGGTGTGTTGGGACATATAGAGTTAGATAGAATAGAGTGGTATTGACTAGTTAGTTACCTGTGGTCCTATGTATACCAGTGGTGTGTTGGGACATATAGAGTTAGATAGAATAGAGTAGTATTGACTAGTTAGTTACCTGTGGTCCTATGTATACCAGTGGTGTGTTGGGACATATAGAGTTAGATAGAATAGAGTAGTATTGACTAGTTAGTTACCTGTGGTCCTATGTATACCAGTGGTGTGTTGGGACATATAGAGTTAGATAGAATAGAGTGGTATTGACTAGTTAGTTACCTGTGGTCCCTATGTATACCAGTGGTGTGTTGGGACATATAGAGTTAGATAGAATAGAGTAGTATTGACTAGTTAGTTACCTGTGGTCCCTATGTATACCAGTGGTGTGTTGGGACATATAGAGTTAGATAGAATAGAGTAGTATTGACTAGTTAGTTACCTGTGGTCCTATGTATACCAGTGGTGTGTTGGGACATATAGAGTTAGATAGAATAGAGTAGTATTGACTAGTTAGTTACCTGTCCGTCCTATGTATACCAGTGGTGTGTTGGGACATATAGAGTTAGATAGAATAGAGTAGTATTGACTAGTTAGTTACCTGTGGTCCTATGTATACCAGTGGTGTGTTGGGACATATAGAGTTAGATAGAATAGAGTAGTATTGACTAGTTAGTTACCTGTGGTCCTATGTATACCAGTGGTGTGTTGGGACATATAGAGTTAGATAGAATAGAGTAGTATTGACTAGTTAGTTACCTGTGGTCCTATGTATACCAGTGGTGTGTTGGGACATATAGAGTTAGATAGAATAGAGTAGTATTGACTAGTTAGTTACCTGTGGTCCTATGTATACCAGTGGTGTGTTGGGACATATAGAGTTAGATAGAATAGAGTAGTATTGACTAGTTAGTTACCTGTGGTCCTATGTATACCAGTGGTGTGTTGGGACATATAGAGTTAGATAGAATAGAGTAGTATTGACTAGTTAGTTACCTGTGGTCCTATGTATACCAGTGGTGTGTTGGGACATATAGAGTTAGATAGAATAGAGTAGTATTGACTAGTTAGTTACCTGTGGTCCTATGTATACCAGTGGTGTGTTGGGACATATAGAGTTAGATAGAATAGAGTGGTATTGACTAGTTAGTTACCTGTGGTCCTATGTATACCAGTGGTGTGTTGGGACATATAGAGTTAGATAGAATAGAGTAGTATTGACTAGTTAGTTACCTGTGGTCCTATGTATACCAGTGGTGTGTTGGGACATATAGAGTTAGATAGAATAGAGTAGTATTGACTAGTTAGTTACCTGTGGTCCTATGTATACCAGTGGTGTGTTGGGACATATAGAGTTAGATAGAATAGAGTGGTATTGACTAGTTAGTTACCTGTGGTCCTATGTATACCAGTGGTGTGTTGGGACATATAGAGTTAGATAGAATAGAGTAGTATTGACTAGTTAGTTACCTGTGGTCCTATGTATACCAGTGGTGTGTTGGGACATATAGAGTTAGATAGAATAGAGTGGTATTGACTAGTTAGTTACCTGTGGTCCTATGTATACCAGTGGTGTGTTGGGACATATAGAGTTAGATAGAATAGAGTAGTATTGACTAGTTAGTTACCTGTGGTCCTATGTATACCAGTGGTGTGTTGGGACATATAGAGTTAGATAGAATAGAGTGGTATTGACTAGTTAGTTACCTGTGGTCCTATGTATACCAGTGGTGTGTTGGGACATATAGAGTTAGATAGAATAGAGTAGTATTGACTAGTTAGTTACCTGTGGTCCTATGTATACCAGTGGTGTGTTGGGACATATAGAGTTAGATAGAATAGAGTGGTATTGACTAGTTAGTTACCTGTACGTCCTATGTATACCAGTGGTGTGTTGGGACATATAGAGTTAGATAGAATAGAGTGGTATTGACTAGTTAGTTACCTGTGGTCCTATGTATACCAGTGGTGTGTTGGGACATATAGAGTTAGATAGAATAGAGTAGTATTGACTAGTTAGTTACCTGTGGTCCTATGTATACCAGTGGTGTGTTGGGACATATAGAGTTAGATAGAATAGAGTAGTATTGACTAGTTAGTTACCTGTGGTCCTATGTATACCAGTGGTGTGTTGGGACATATAGAGTTAGATAGAATAGAGTAGTATTGACTAGTTAGTTACCTGTGGTCCTATGTATACCAGTGGTGTGTTGGGACATATAGAGTTAGATAGAATAGAGTAGTATTGACTAGTTAGTTACCTGTGGTCCTATGTATACCAGTGGTGTGTTGGGACATATAGAGTTAGATAGAATAGAGTAGTATTGACTAGTTAGTTACCTGTGGTCCTATGTATACCAGTGGTGTGTTGGGACATATAGAGTTAGATAGAATAGAGTGGTATTGACTAGTTAGTTACCTGTGGTCCTATGTATACCAGTGGTGTGTTGGGACATATAGAGTTAGATAGAATAGAGTGGTATTGACTAGTTAGTTACCTGTGGTCCTATGTATACCAGTGGTGTGTTGGGACATATAGAGTTAGATAGAATAGAGTGGTATTGACTAGTTAGTTACCTGTGGTCCTATGTATACCAGTGGTGTGTTGGGACATATAGAGTTAGATAGAATAGAGTAGTATTGACTAGTTAGTTACCTGTGGTCCTATGTATACCAGTGGTGTGTTGGGACATATAGAGTTAGATAGAATAGAGTAGTATTGACTAGTTAGTTACCTGTGGTCCTATGTATACCAGTGGTGTGTTGGGACATATAGAGTTAGATAGAATAGAGTGGTATTGACTAGTTAGTTACCTGTGGTCCTATGTATACCAGTGGTGTGTTGGGACATATAGAGTTAGATAGAATAGAGTAGTATTGACTAGTTAGTTACCTGTGGTCCTATGTATACCAGTGGTGTGTTGGGACATATAGAGTTAGATAGAATAGAGTAGTATTGACTAGTTAGTTACCTGTGGTCCTATGTATACCAGTGGTGTGTTGGGACATATAGAGTTAGATAGAATAGAGTAGTATTGACTAGTTAGTTACCTGTGGTCCTATGTATACCAGTGGTGTGTTGGGACATATAGAGTTAGATAGAATAGAGTGGTATTGACTAGTTAGTTACCTGTGGTCCTATGTATACCAGTGGTGTGTTGGGACATATAGAGTTAGATAGAATAGAGTGGTATTGACTAGTTAGTTACCTGTGGTCCTATGTATACCAGTGGTGTGTTGGGACATATAGAGTTAGATAGAATAGAGTAGTATTGACTAGTTAGTTACCTGTGGTCCCTATGTATACCAGTGGTGTGTTGGGACATATAGAGTTAGATAGAATAGAGTAGTATTGACTAGTTAGTTACCTGTGGTCCCTATGTATACCAGTGGTGTGTTGGGACATATAGAGTTAGATAGAATAGAGTAGTATTGACTAGTTAGTTACCTGTGGTCCTATGTATACCAGTGGTGTGTTGGGACATATAGAGTTAGATAGAATAGAGTAGTATTGACTAGTTAGTTACCTGTGGTCCTATGTATACCAGTGGTGTGTTGGGACATATAGAGTTAGATAGAATAGAGTGGTATTGACTAGTTAGTTACCTGTGGTCCTATGTATACCAGTGGTGTGTTGGGACATATAGAGTTAGATAGAATAGAGTGGTATTGACTAGTTAGTTACCTGTGGTCCTATGTATACCAGTGGTGTGTTGGGACATATAGAGTTAGATAGAATAGAGTAGTATTGACTAGTTAGTTACCTGTGGTCCTATGTATACCAGTGGTGTGTTGGGACATATAGAGTTAGATAGAATAGAGTAGTATTGACTAGTTAGTTACCTGTGGTCCTATGTATACCAGTGGTGTGTTGGGACATATAGAGTTAGATAGAATAGAGTAGTATTGACTAGTTAGTTACCTGTGGTCCCTATGTATACCAGTGGTGTGTTGGGACATATAGAGTTAGATAGAATAGAGTGGTATTGACTAGTTAGTTACCTGTGGTCCTATGTATACCAGTGGTGTGTTGGGACATATAGAGTTAGATAGAATAGAGTAGTATTGACTAGTTAGTTACCTGTGGTCCTATGTATACCAGTGGTGTGTTGGGACATATAGAGTTAGATAGAATAGAGTAGTATTGACTAGTTAGTTACCTGTGGTCCTATGTATACCAGTGGTGTGTTGGGACATATAGAGTTAGATAGAATAGAGTGGTATTGACTAGTTAGTTACCTGTGGTCCTATGTATACCAGTGGTGTGTTGGGACATATAGAGTTAGATAGAATAGAGTAGTATTGACTAGTTAGTTACCTGTGGTCCTATGTATACCAGTGGTGTGTTGGGACATATAGAGTTAGATAGAATAGAGTAGTATTGACTAGTTAGTTACCTGTGGTCCTATGTATACCAGTGGTGTGTTGGGACATATAGAGTTAGATAGAATAGAGTAGTATTGACTAGTTAGTTACCTGTGGTCCTATGTATACCAGTGGTGTGTTGGGACATATAGAGTTAGATAGAATAGAGTAGTATTGACTAGTTAGTTACCTGTGGTCCTATGTATACCAGTGGTGTGTTGGGACATATAGAGTTAGATAGAATAGAGTAGTATTGACTAGTTAGTTACCTGTGGTCCTATGTATACCAGTGGTGTGTTGGGACATATAGAGTTAGATAGAATAGAGTGGTATTGACTAGTTAGTTACCTGTGGTCCCTATGTATACCAGTGGTGTGTTGGGACATATAGAGTTAGATAGAATAGAGTGGTATTGACTAGTTAGTTACCTGTGGTCCTATGTATACCAGTGGTGTGTTGGGACATATAGAGTTAGATAGAATAGAGAGTAGTATTGACTAGTTAGTTACCTGTGGTCCTATGTATACCAGTGGTGTGTTGGGACATATAGAGTTAGATAGAATAGAGTGGTATTGACTAGTTAGTTACCTGTGGTCCTATGTATACCAGTGGTGTGTTGGGACATATAGAGTTAGATAGAATAGAGTAGTATTGACTAGTTAGTTACCTGTGGTCCTATGTATACCAGTGGTGTGTTGGGACATATAGAGTTAGATAGAATAGAGTAGTATTGACTAGTTAGTTACCTGTGGTCCTATGTATACCAGTGGTGTGTTGGGACATATAGAGTTAGATAGAATAGAGTGGTATTGACTAGTTAGTTACCTGTGGTCCTATGTATACCAGTGGTGTGTTGGGACATATAGAGTTAGATAGAATAGAGTGGTATTGACTAGTTAGTTACCTGTGGTCCTATGTATACCAGTGGTGTGTTGGGACATATAGAGTTAGATAGAATAGAGTGGTATTGACTAGTTAGTTACCTGTGGTCCTATGTATACCAGTGGTGTGTTGGGACATATAGAGTTAGATAGAATAGAGTGGTATTGACTAGTTAGTTACCTGTGGTCCTATGTATACCAGTGGTGTGTTGGGACATATAGAGTTAGATAGAATAGAGTAGTATTGACTAGTTAGTTACCTGTGGTCCTATGTATACCAGTGGTGTGTTGGGACATATAGAGTTAGATAGAATAGAGTAGTATTGACTAGTTAGTTACCTGTGGTCCTATGTATACCAGTGGTGTGTTGGGACATATAGAGTTAGATAGAATAGAGTAGTATTGACTAGTTAGTTACCTGTGGTCCTATGTATACCAGTGGTGTGTTGGGACATATAGAGTTAGATAGAATAGAGTGGTATTGACTAGTTAGTTACCTGTGGTCCTATGTATACCAGTGGTGTGTTGGGACATATAGAGTTAGATAGAATAGAGTAGTATTGACTAGTTAGTTACCTGTGGTCCTATGTATACCAGTGGTGTGTTGGGACATATAGAGTTAGATAGAATAGAGTGGTATTGACTAGTTAGTTACCTGTGGGCCCTATGTATACCAGTGGTGTGTTGGGACATATAGAGTTAGATAGAATAGAGTAGTATTGACTAGTTAGTTACCTGTGGTCCTATGTATACCAGTGGTGTGTTGGGACATATAGAGTTAGATAGAATAGAGTAGTATTGACTAGTTAGTTACCTGTGGTCCTATGTATACCAGTGGTGTGTTGGGACATATAGAGTTAGATAGAATAGAGTGGTATTGACTAGTTAGTTACCTGTGGTCCTATGTATACCAGTGGTGTGTTGGGACATATAGAGTTAGATAGAATAGAGTAGTATTGACTAGTTAGTTACCTGTGGTCCTATGTATACCAGTGGTGTGTTGGGACATATAGAGTTAGATAGAATAGAGTAGTATTGACTAGTTAGTTACCTGTGGTCCTATGTATACCAGTGGTGTGTTGGGACATATAGAGTTAGATAGAATAGAGTAGTATTGACTAGTTAGTTACCTGTACGTCCTATGTATACCAGTGGTGTGTTGGGACATATAGAGTTAGATAGAATAGAGTGGTATTGACTAGTTAGTTACCTGTACGTCCTATGTATACCAGTGGTGTGTTGGGACATATAGAGTTAGATAGAATAGAGTGGTATTGACTAGTTAGTTACCTGTGGTCCTATGTATACCAGTGGTGTGTTGGGACATATAGAGTTAGATAGAATAGAGTAGTATTGACTAGTTAGTTACCTGTGGTCCTATGTATACCAGTGGTGTGTTGGGACATATAGAGTTAGATAGAATAGAGTGGTATTGACTAGTTAGTTACCTGTGGTCCTATGTATACCAGTGGTGTGTTGGGACATATAGAGTTAGATAGAATAGAGTGGTATTGACTAGTTAGTTACCTGTGGTCCTATGTATACCAGTGGTGTGTTGGGACATATAGAGTTAGATAGAATAGAGTAGTATTGACTAGTTAGTTACCTGTACGTCCTATGTATACCAGTGGTGTGTTGGGACATATAGAGTTAGATAGAATAGAGTGGTATTGACTAGTTAGTTACCTGTGGTCCTATGTATACCAGTGGTGTGTTGGGACATATAGAGTTAGATAGAATAGAGTGGTATTGACTAGTTAGTTACCTGTGGTCCTATGTATACCAGTGGTGTGTTGGGACATATAGAGTTAGATAGAATAGAGTAGTATTGACTAGTTAGTTACCTGTACGTCCTATGTATACCAGTGGTGTGTTGGGACATATAGAGTTAGATAGAATAGAGTGGTATTGACTAGTTAGTTACCTGTGGTCCTATGTATACCAGTGGTGTGTTGGGACATATAGAGTTAGATAGAATAGAGTGGTATTGACTAGTTAGTTACCTGTGCGTCCTATGTATACCAGTGGTGTGTTGGGACATATAGAGTTAGATAGAATAGAGTGGTATTGACTAGTTGAAGTTACCTGTGGTCCTATGTATACCAGTGGTGTGTTGGGACATATAGAGTTAGATAGAATAGAGTGGTATTGACTAGTTAGTTACCTGTGGTCCTATGTATACCAGTGGTGTGTTGGGACATATAGAGTTAGATAGAATAGAGTGGTATTGACTAGTTAGTTACCTGTGGTCCTATGTATACCAGTGGTGTGTTGGGACATATAGAGTTAGATAGAATAGAGTGGTATTGACTAGTTAGTTACCTGTGGTCCTATGTATACCAGTGGTGTGTTGGGACATATAGAGTTAGATAGAATAGAGTAGTATTGACTAGTTAGTTACCTGTGGTCCTATGTATACCAGTGGTGTGTTGGGACATATAGAGTTAGATAGAATAGAGTGGTATTGACTAGTTAGTTACCTGTACGTCCTATGTATACCAGTGGTGTGTTGGGACATATAGAGTTAGATAGAATAGAGTGGTATTGACTAGTTAGTTACCTGTGGTCCTATGTATACCAGTGGTGTGTTGGGACATATAGAGTTAGATAGAATAGAGTAGTATTGACTAGTTAGTTACCTGTGGTCCTATGTATACCAGTGGTGTGTTGGGACATATAGAGTTAGATAGAATAGAGTGGTATTGACTAGTTAGTTACCTGTGGTCCTATGTATACCAGTGGTGTGTTGGGACATATAGAGTTAGATAGAATAGAGTAGTATTGACTAGTTAGTTACCTGTACGTCCTATGTATACCAGTGGTGTGTTGGGACATATAGAGTTAGATAGAATAGAGTAGTATTGACTAGTTAGTTACCTGTGGTCCTATGTATACCAGTGGTGTGTTGGGACATATAGAGTTAGATAGAATAGAGTAGTATTGACTAGTTAGTTACCTGTGGTCCTATGTATACCAGTGGTGTGTTGGGACATATAGAGTTAGATAGAATAGAGTGGTATTGACTAGTTAGTTACCTGTGGTCCTATGTATACCAGTGGTGTGTTGGGACATATAGAGTTAGATAGAATAGAGTAGTATTGACTAGTTAGTTACCTGTGGTCCTATGTATACCAGTGGTGTGTTGGGACATATAGAGTTAGATAGAATAGAGTAGTATTGACTAGTTAGTTACCTGTGGTCCTATGTATACCAGTGGTGTGTTGGGACATATAGAGTTAGATAGAATAGAGTGGTATTGACTAGTTAGTTACCTGTGGTCCTATGTATACCAGTGGTGTGTTGGGACATATAGAGTTAGATAGAATAGAGTGGTATTGACTAGTTAGTTACCTGTGGTCCTATGTATACCAGTGGTGTGTTGGGACATATAGAGTTAGATAGAATAGAGTGGTATTGACTAGTTAGTTACCTGTGGTCCTATGTATACCAGTGGTGTGTTGGGACATATAGAGTTAGATAGAATAGAGTAGTATTGACTAGTTAGTTACCTGTGGTCCTATGTATACCAGTGGTGTGTTGGGACATATAGAGTTAGATAGAATAGAGTGGTATTGACTAGTTAGTTACCTGTGGTCCTATGTATACCAGTGGTGTGTTGGGACATATAGAGTTAGATAGAATAGAGTGGTATTGACTAGTTAGTTACCTGTCCGTCCTATGTATACCAGTGGTGTGTTGGGACATATAGAGTTAGATAGAATAGAGTAGTATTGACTAGTTAGTTACCTGTGGTCCTATGTATACCAGTGGTGTGTTGGGACATATAGAGTTAGATAGAATAGAGTAGTATTGACTAGTTAGTTACCTGTCCGTCCTATGTATACCAGTGGTGTGTTGGGACATATAGAGTTAGATAGAATAGAGTGGTATTGACTAGTTAGTTACCTGTGGTCCTATGTATACCAGTGGTGTGTTGGGACATATAGAGTTAGATAGAATAGAGTGGTATTGACTAGTTAGTTACCTGTGGTCCTATGTATACCAGTGGTGTGTTGGGACATATAGAGTTAGATAGAATAGAGTGGTATTGACTAGTTAGTTACCTGTGGTCCTATGTATACCAGTGGTGTGTTGGGACATATAGAGTTAGATAGAATAGAGTGGTATTGACTAGTTAGTTACCTGTGGTCCTATGTATACCAGTGGTGTGTTGGGACATATAGAGTTAGATAGAATAGAGTGGTATTGACTAGTTAGTTACCTGTGGTCCTATGTATACCAGTGGTGTGTTGGGACATATAGAGTTAGATAGAATAGAGTGGTATTGACTAGTTAGTTACCTGTGGTCCTATGTATACCAGTGGTGTGTTGGGACATATAGAGTTAGATAGAATAGAGTGGTATTGACTAGTTAGTTACCTGTACGTCCTATGTATACCAGTGGTGTGTTGGGACATATAGAGTTAGATAGAATAGAGTAGTATTGACTAGTTAGTTACCTGTGGTCCTATGTATACCAGTGGTGTGTTGGGACATATAGAGTTAGATAGAATAGAGTAGTATTGACTAGTTAGTTACCTGTACGTCCTATGTATACCAGTGGTGTGTTGGGACATATAGAGTTAGATAGAATAGAGTGGTATTGACTAGTTAGTTACCTGTGGTCCTATGTATACCAGTGGTGTGTTGGGACAT
This sequence comes from Coregonus clupeaformis, assembly GCF_020615455.1. NCBI lineage: Eukaryota > Metazoa > Chordata > Actinopteri > Salmoniformes > Salmonidae > Coregonus > Coregonus clupeaformis. Next base: position 58,745 of record NW_025534470.1, on the reverse strand, counting down.
ATAGAGTTAGATAGAATAGAGTGGTATTGACTAGTTAGTTACCTGTCGTCCTATGTATACCAGTGGTGTGTTGGGACATATAGAGTTAGATAGAATAGAGTGGTATTGACTAGTTAGTTACCTGTGCGTCCTATGTATACCAGTGGTGTGTTGGGACATATAGAGTTAGATAGAATAGAGTGGTATTGACTAGTTAGTTACCTGTGGTCCTATGTATACCAGTGGTGTGTTGGGACATATAGAGTTAGATAGAATAGAGTGGTATTGACTAGTTAGTTACCTGTGGTCCTATGTATACCAGTGGTGTGTTGGGACATATAGAGTTAGATAGAATAGAGTAGTATTGACTAGTTAGTTACCTGTGGTCCTATGTATACCAGTGGTGTGTTGGGACATATAGAGTTAGATAGAATAGAGTGGTATTGACTAGTTAGTTACCTGTACGTCCTATGTATACCAGTGGTGTGTTGGGACACATAGAGTTAGATAGAATAGAGTGGTATTGACTAGTTAGTTACCTGTGGTCCTATGTATACCAGTGGTGTGTTGGGACATATAGAGTTAGATAGAATAGAGTGGTATTGACTAGTTAGTTACCTGTGGTCCTATGTATACCAGTGGTGTGTTGGGACATATAGAGTTAGATAGAATAGAGTGGTATTGACTAGTTAGTTACCTGTGGTCCTATGTATACCAGTGGTGTGTTGGGACATATAGAGTTAGATAGAATAGAGTGGTATTGACTAGTTAGTTACCTGTGCGTCCTATGTATACCAGTGGTGTGTTGGGACATATAGAGTTAGATAGAATAGAGTGGTATTGACTAGTTAGTTACCTGTGGTCCTATGTATACCAGTGGTGCGTTGGGGCATATAGAGTTAGATAGAATAGAGTGGTATTGACTAGTTAGTTACCTGTCCGTCCTATGTATACCAGTGGTGTGTTGGGACATATAGAGTTAGATAGAATAGAGTGGTATTGACTAGTTAGTTACCTGTGGTCCTATGTATACCAGTGGTGTGTTGGGACATATAGAGTTAGATAGAATAGAGTGGTATTGACTAGTTAGTTACCTGTACGTCCTATGTATACCAGTGGTGTGTTGGGACATATAGAGTTAGATAGAATAGAGTGGTATTGACTAGTTAGTTACCTGTGGTCCTATGTATACCAGTGGTGTGTTGGGACATATAGAGTTAGATAGAATAGAGTGGTATTGACTAGTTAGTTACCTGTGGTCCTATG
>NW_025534470.1:0-50000 GCF_020615455.1 Coregonus clupeaformis | reverse complement strand
TATTATACTATACTGTATATATTATTATACTATATGTATATATTATTATACTATATGTATATATTATTATACTATACTATATATATTATTATACTATACTGTATATATTATTATACTATACTGTATATATTATGATACTATACTGTATGTATATATTATGATACTATACTGTATGTATATATTATGATACTATACTGTATATATTATGATACTATACTGTATATATTATGATACTATACTGTATATATTATTATACTATACTGTATGTATATATTATTATACTATACTGTATGTATATATTATTATACTATACTGTATGTATATATTATTATACTATACTATATGTATATATTATTATACTTATACTCTATGTATTTATTATTATACTATACTGTATATATATATTATTATACTATACTATATGTATATATTATTATACTATATGTATATATTATTATACTATACTATATATATTATTATACTATACTGTATTTATATATTATTATACTGTATATATTATTATACTATACTGTATATATTATGATACTATACTGTATGTATATATTATGATACTATACTGTATGTATATATTATGATACTATACTGTATATATTATGATACTATACTGTATATATTATTATACTATACTGTATGTATATATTATTATACTATACTGTATGTATATATTATTATACTATACTGTATATATTATTATACTATATGTATATATTATTATACTATATGTATATATTATTATACTATATGTATATATTATTATACTATACTATATATTATTATACTATACTGTATTTATATATTATTATACTGTATATATTATTATACTATACTGTATATATTATGATACTATACTGTATGTATATATTATGATACTATACTGTATGTATATATTATGATACTATACTGTATGTATATATTATGATACTATACTGTATATATTATGATACTATACTGTATATTTTATGATACTATACTGTATATATTATGATACTATACTGTATATATTATTATACTATACTGTATGTATATATTATTATACTATACTGTATGTATATATTATTATACTATACTGTATGTATATATTATTATACTATACTGTATGTATATATTATTATACTATACTATATGTATATATTATTATACTATACTCTATGTATTTATTATTATACTATACTGTATATATATATTATTATACTATACTGTATATATATATTATTATACTATACTATATGTATATATTATTATACTATATGTATATATTATTATACTATACTATATATATTATTATACTATACTGTATTTATATATTATTATACTGTATATATTATTATACTATACTGTATATATTATGATACTATACTGTATGTATATATTATGATACTATACTGTATGTATATATTATGATACTATACTGTATGTATATATTATGATACTATACTGTATATATTATGATACTATACTGTATATATTATTATACTATACTGTATGTATATATTATTATACTATACTGTATGTATATATTATTATACTATACTGTATGTATATATTATTATACTATACTGTATGTATATATTATTATACTATAATGTATGTATATATTATTATACTATACTATATGTATATATTATTATACTATACTCTATGTATTTATTATTATACTATACTGTATATATATTATTATACTATACTGTATATATATATATTATTATACTATACTCTATGTATTTATTATTATACTATACTGTATATATATATATTATTATACTATACTCTATGTATATATTATTATACTATACTGTATGTATATATTATTATACTGTATGTATATATTATTATACTGTATATATTATTATACTATACTGTATATATTATTATACTATACTGTATGTATGTATATATTATTATACTATACTGTATATATTATTATACTATACTGTATGTATTATTATACTATACTGTATGTATATATTATTATACTATACTGTATATATTATTATACTATACTGTATATATATATATTATTATACTGTATGTATGTATATATTATTATACTATACTGTATGTATATATTATTATACTATACTGTATGTATATATTATTATACTATACTGTATATATTATTATACTATACTGTATATATTATTATACTATACTGTATGTATTATTATACTATACTCTATGTATATATTATTATACTATACTGTATGTATTATTATACTATACTGTATGTATATATTATTATACTATACTGTATGTATATATTATTATACTATACTGTATGTATATATTATTATACTATATGTATATATTATTATAATATACAGTATGTGGGAGTGAGAGCGTGTGCTGACCTTCTTTGAGCGTCCATTTGATGTCTCCAGACTGCTTGGAGACAGCGTGTAGACTCCCGTCCAGAGTAGAAACAAACAGTAGAGACTCTGGTAGAGTTACACCCACTGACTTCACCTGGGGAGCAGAGAGAGAGTAGAGACTGACTTCACCTGGAGAGCAGAGAGAGAGTAGAGACTGACTTCACCTGGGGAGTAGAGAGAGAGTAGAGACTGACTTCACCTGGAGAGTAGAGAGAGAGTAGAGACTGACATCACCTGGGGAGTAGAGAGAGAGTAGAGACTGACTTCACCTGGAGAGTAGAGACTGACTTCACCTGGAGAGTAGAGAGAGAGTAGAGACTGACTTCACCTGGGGAGTAGAGACTGACTTCACCTGGGGAGCAGAGAGAGAGTAGAGACTGACTTCACCTGGAGTGTAGAGACTGACTTCACCTGGAGAGTAGAGACTGACTTCACCTGGATAGTAGAGAGAGAGTAGAGACTGACTTCACCTGGAGAGTAGAGAGAGAGTAGAGACTGACTTCACCTGGAGAGTAGAGAGAGAGTAGAGACTGACTTCACCTGGAGAGTAGAGAGAGAGTAGAGACTGACTTCACCTGGAAAGTAGAGAGAGAGTAGAGACTGACTTCACCTGGGGAGTAGAGAGAGAGTAGAGACTGACTTCACCTGGGGAGCAGAGAGAGAGTAGAGACTGACTTCACCTGGAGAGTAGAGAGAGAGTAGAGACTGACTTCACCTGGAGAGTAGAGACTGACTTCACCTGGAGAGCAGAGAGAGAGTAGAGACTGACTTCACCTGGAGAGTAGAGAGAGAGTAGAGACTGACTTCACCTGGAGAGTAGAGACTGACTTCACCTGGGGAGCAGAGAGAGAGTAGAGACTGACTTCACCTGGAGAGTAGAGACTGACTTCACCTGGAGAGTAGAGAGAGAGTAGAGACTGACTTCACCTGGAGAGTAGAGAGAGTAGAGACTGACTTCACCTGGAGAGTAGAGAGAGAGTAGAGACTGACTTCACCTGGAGAGTAGAGAGAGAGTAGAGACTGACTTCACCTGGAGAGTAGAGAGAGAGTAGAGACTGACTTCACCTGGAGAGTAGAGACTGACTTCACCTGGAGAGTAGAGAGAGAGTAGAGACTGACTTCACCTGGAGAGTAGAGACTGACTTCACCTGGAGAGTAGAGAGAGAGTAGAGACTGACTTCACCTGGAGAGTAGAGAGAGAGTAGAGACTGACTTCACCTGGGGAGTAGAGAGAGAGTAGAGACTGACTTCACCTGGAGAGTAGAGAGAGAGTAGAGACTGACTTCACCTGGAGAGCAGAGAGAGAGTAGAGACTGACTTCACCTGGAGAGTAGAGAGAGAGTAGATACTGACTTCACCTGGAGAGCAGAGAGAGAGTAGAGACTGACTTCACCTGGAGAGTAGAGACTGACTTCACCTGGAGAGTAGAGAGAGAGTAGAGACTGACTTCACCTGGAGAGTAGAGACTGACTTCACCTGGAGAGTAGAGAGAGAGTAGAGACTGACTTCACCTGGAGAGTAGAGACTGACTTCACCTGGAGAGTAGAGAGAGAGTAGAGACTGACTTCACCTGGAGAGTAGAGAGAGTAGAGACTGACTTCACCTGGAGAGTAGAGAGAGAGTAGAGACTGACTTCACCTGGAGAGTAGAGAGAGAGTAGAGACTGACTTCACCTGGAGAGTAGAGAGAGAGTAGAGACTGACTTCACCTGGAGAGTAGAGAGAGAGTAGAGAAGCCAGCGATCGATAGATAGTCTGGTCTTCTCATGTCTGACCAGTGTTGTCAAAGCAGACACATATAGTATCACTGTGTGTGTGTGTGTGTGTGTGTGTGTGTGTGTGTGTGTGTGTGTGTGTTAGGGCTGTGACGGTAATTGAATAATCGTGTAACTGACCGTTATGGATGAAGACCACCATGAAAATAAAATAACAGTCAAAACAGTTGAAATTGGCCAACATTCATTTTATTTATTTCATGTTAGATGACCTTTATTTTAATGTAGATAAAGTTGACCTAACAGCAGGAGTGTTAACTAATGATTAAAAGCAGTTGTTTTCTAACTTAAGTCAGTCTACATCTCCTCTTTCCAACTGTGGTTTGATGCTCCACCGTCAAGCCAGCGAGATGCTCGGCGGTGTAGAACCGTTACACTCTTAGAGAAAAAGGCTTTGGACAAGATTTAAAGAACCCTTTACTAAAAAAAGGTTATAGTGCATTCGGAAAGTATTCAGACCCCTTTTTCCACATTTTGTTATTACATTTACATTACATTTTAGTCATTTAGCAGACGCTCTTATCCAGAGCGACTTACAGTTAGTGAATACATATATTTTTTATACTGGCCCCCCCCCCCGTGGGAATCGAACCCACAACCCTGGCGTTGCAAACGCCATGCTCTATCAACTGAGCTACATCCCTGCCGGCCATTCCCTCCCCTACCCTGGACGACGCTGGGACAATTGTGCACCGCCCATGAGTCTCCCGGTCGCGGCCGGCGGCGACAGAGCCTGGATTCGAACCAGGATCTCTAGTGGCACAGTTAGCACTGCGATGCAGTGCCTTAGACCACTGCGCCACTCAGGAGTACGAGTATGTTACACCCTTATTCTAAAATGGATTAAATAAAACAATTTCCTCATCAAATCTACACACAATATCCCATAATGACAAAGCAAAAACAGGTTTATAGACATTTTAAAAACTGATAAACCTTATTTACGTAAGCATTCAGGCCCTTTGTTGTGAGACTCGAAATTGAGCTCAGGTGCATCCTGTTTCCATTGATCATACTTAAAATGTTTCTACATCTTGGTTGAAGTCCACCTGTGGTAAATTCAATTGATTGGACATGATTTGGAAAGGCACACACCTGTCTATATAAGGTCCCACAGTTGACAGTGCATGTCAGAGCAAAAACCAAGCCATAAGGTCGAAGGAATTGTCCGTAGAGCTCCGAGACAGAATTGTGTCGAGGCACAGATCTGAGGAAGGGTACCAAAACATTTCTGCAGCATTGAAGGTCCCCAAGAACACAGTGGCCTCCATCATTCTTGAATGGAAGAAGTTTGGAACCACCAAGACTCTTCCTAGAGCTGGCCGCCCGGCCAAACTGAACAATCGGGGGAGAAAGGACAGGGAGGTGACCAAGAACCCGATGGTCACTCTGACAGAGCTCCAGAGTTCCTCTGTGGAGATGGGAGAACCTTCCAGAAGGACAACCATCTCTGCAGCACTCCACCAATCAGGCCTTTATGGTAGAGTGGCCAGACGGAAGCCACTCCTCAGTAAAAGGCACATGACAGCCTGCTTGGAGTTTTCCAAAAGGCACCTAAAGACGCTCAGACCATGAGAAACAAGATTCTTTGGCCTGAATGCCAAGTGTCACGTCTGGAGGAAACCTGGCACCATCCCTACGGTGAAGCATGGTGGTGGCAGCATCATGCTGTGGGGATGTTTTTCAGCGGCAGGGACTGGGAGACTAGTCAGGATCGAGGCAAAGATGAACGGTGCAAATTACAGAGAGATCCTTGATGAAAATCTGCTCCAGAGCGCTCAGGACCTCAGACTGGGTCGAAGGTTCACCTTCCAACAGGACTACGACCCTAAGCACACAGCCAAGACAACGCAGGAGTGGCTTCGGGACAAGTCTCTGAATGTCCTTGAATGACCCAGCCAGAGCCCGGACTTGAACCCGATCTAACATCTCTGGAGAGACCTGAAAATAGCTGTGCAGCGATGCTCCCCATCCAACCTGACATAGCTTGAGAGGATCTGCAGAGAAGAATGGGAGAAACTCCCCAAATACAGGTGTGCCAAGCTTGTAGCATCATACCCAAGAAGACTCGAGGCTGTAATCGCTGCCAAAGGTGCTTCAACAAAGTACTGAGTAAAGGGTCTGAATACTTATGTAAATTGGTTTTTGCTCTGACCTGTCAAATCAAATTGTATTTGTCACATGCACGGAATTCAACAGGTGTAGACCTTTGCTTACTTACAAGCCCTTAACCAACAATGCAGTTAAGAAAAATAAGTGTTCTGTAAAAAATAAAAATAAAATAACAGTAGGGAGGCTTCAGTACATAAAAACCTAACAGAACGGAAACGGTGCTGTACTGAACAATCAGTTCAAAATGCACCGCCGCCATTTAAATGCGTCACTCAATAGGCAGGCTTCCATTGACCCATGTTTATTCGATTAAAACAATGTCGCCCAATAAATGAAACGGATAGGTGGGAGGGCGTACAGGCTGTCATCAATTTATTAATGAAACGGATAGGTGGGAGGGCGTACAGGCTGTCATCAATTTATTAATGAAATGGATAGGTGGGAGGGCGTACAGGCTGTCATCAATTTATTAATGAAACTGATAGGTGGGAGGGCGTACAGGCTGTCATCAATTTATTAATGAAACGGATAGGTGGGAGGGCGTACAGGCTGTCATCAATTTATTAATGAAACGGATAGGTGGGAGGGCGTACAGGCTGTCATCAATTTATTAATGAAATGGATAGGTGGGAGGGCGTACAGGCTGTCATCAATTTATTAATGTTCAATTTGCCTAAATGGTTAATGGAATCACTTCAACCGCAAATAATTTATTAAACACTGTAGGTTTTAGTGAAACCGACAATACGATCCAGGCTTAGGGGTTAAACTGAGTCCCCAAATAGGTGGTACTACTCTGGCAGAGGGTGGGGACAGTAAGATCCAGCCTTAGGGGATAAGCTGAGTCAAATCAAATGTTATTTGTCACATGCGCCGAATACAAAATGTGTAGACCTTACCGTGAAATGCTTCCTGACAAGCCCTTAACCAACAATGCAGTTTTATGAAAGAATACCAAAAATAATCACACAAAAAAATTATTGTATTACTTATTATTTTATACTGTAACAAAATATTAAAGACCAGCAGTAAAATAACAATAGCGACGGCTATATACAGGGGGTACCGGTACGGAGTCTATGGGCTGGGGGCTATATACAGGGGGTACCGGTACCGAGTCAATGGGCTGGGGGCTATATACAGGGGGTACCGGTTAGTCCAGGTAATTGGGGTAATATGTACATGTAGGTAGAGTTAAAGTGACTATGCATAGATAATAAACAGAGAGTAGCAGCAGCGTAAAAAGATGGGGTGGGGGGGCAGTGCAAATAGTCCGGGTAGCCATGATTAGCTGTTCAGGAGTCTTATGGCTTGGGGGTAGAAGCTGTTGAGAAGTCTTTTGGACCTAGACTTGGCACTCCGGTACCGCTTGCCGTGCGGTAGCAGAGAGAACAGTCTATGACTAGGGTGGCTGGAGTCTTTGACCATTTTTAGGGCCTTCCTCTGACACCGCCTGGTATAGAGGTCCTGGATGGCAGGAAGCTTGGCCCCAGTGATGTACTGGGCCGTACGCACTACCCTCTGTAGTGCCTTGCGGTCGGAGGCTGAGCAGTTGCCGTACCAGGCAGTGATGCAACCAGTCAGGATGCTCTCGATGGTGCAGCTGTATAACTTTTTGAGGATCTGAGGACCCATGCCAAATCTTTTCAGTCTCCTGAGGGGGAATAGGTTTTGTCGTACCCTCTTCACGACTGTCTTGGTGTGCTTGGACCATGTTAGTTTGTTGGTGATGTGGACACCAAGGAACTTGAAGCTCTCAACCTGTTCCACTACAGCCCCGTTGATGAGAATGGGGGCGTGCTCAGTCCTCCTTTTCCTGTAGTCCACAATCATCTCCTTTGTCTTGATCACGTTGAGGGAGAGGTTGTTATCCTGGCACCACACATGAACTGTGGGACCTTACATAGACAGGTGTGTGCCTTTCCAAATCATATCCAAGCAATTGAATTTACCACAAGTGGACTCCAATCAAGTTGTAGAAACATCTCAGAGATGATCAATGGAAACAAGATGCACCTGAACTCAATTTCGAGTCTCATAGCAAAGGGTCTGAATACTATAAGATAAGGTATTTCTGCTTTTTATAAAATGTGCAAACATTTCTAAAAACCTGTTTTTGCTTTGTCATTATGGGGTATTGTGTGTAGATTGACGAGGGGGAAGAACTATTTAATCAATTTTAGAATAAGGCTGTAAACTAACAAAATGTGGAAAAAATCAAGGGTTCTGAATACTTTCCGAAGGCACTGTAATGGTAATGTGAAAAGTAATGGGGTCAAAATGCACTGTATATATATATATATATATATATATATATATATATATATATATATATATATATATATATATATATATATATATCTCCCCACTGTATATATATATATATATCTCTTTATCTTTCCCTCTAACTTTTAGTATATACCAGGCGGTGTCAGAGGAAGGCACAAAAAATTGTCAAAGACTCCAGTCACCCAAGTCATAGACTGTTCTCTCTGCTACCGCACGGCAATTTTTAAAGCCCACATACAGTACAGTTGAAGTCGGAAGTTTACATACACTTAGTTCGGAGTGAACACGTTGTTTGAGGACCACAACAACCTGCTACACTTGTGAGAAACAAGTTATGGTTTATTTCATTCCATTTATGGGTTTTGTCAATTTAATCATTGTCTTTTGTTTGCAGCGTTCCTGTCAATGTTGAGTAAAGGACACGCACCTGATTATTCATAGAAGTAGTCCTATAGGCTACCTGGCCTGATTATTCATAGAAGTAGTCCTATAGGCTACCTGGCCTGATTATTCATAGAAGTAGTCCTATAGGCTACCTGGCCTGATTATTCATAGAAGTAGTCCCATAGGCTACCTGGCCTGATTATTCATAGAAGTAGTCCTATAGGCTACCTGGCCTGATTATTCATAGAAGTAGTCCTATAGGCTACCTGGCCTGATTATTCATAGAAGTAGTCCTATAGGCTACCTGGCCTGATTATTCATAGAAGTAGTCCTATAGGCTACCTGGCCTGATTATTCATAGAAGTAGTCCTATAGGCTACCTGGCCTGCGCACAAATGTTGCCTTATAAATGTGCCCATTTTGGGGATCTGATAGTATTTATGATTGGCTTAACGCACCACCACTAATGAACTGTGGAGATTCTCAAAGTCATGTTTTCTTCACCTCAAGCAAAGTCTGTTTTCACATCCATTGAGAATGACAATAGTTCCTCAATGAATCTGAAAAATCACACAAATATAGGCATACAGTTGAAGTCGGAAGTTTTACATACACTTAGGTTGGAGTCATTAAAACTCATTTTTCAACCACTCCACAAATTTCTTGTTAACAAACTATAGTTTTGGCAAGTCGGTTAGGACATCTACTTTGTGCATGACACAAGTAATTTTTCCAACAATTGTTTACAGACAGATTATTTCACTTATAATTCACTGTATCACAATTCCAGTGGGTCAGAAGTTTACATACACTAAGTTGACTGTGCCTTTAACAGCTTGGAAAATTCCAGAAAATGATGTCATGGCTTTAGAAGCTTCTGATAGGCTAATTGACATCATTTGAGTCAATTGGAGGTGTACCTGTGGATGTATTTCAAGGCCTACCTTCAGACTCAGTGCCTCTTTTCTTGACATCATGGGAAAATCAAAAGAAATCAGCCAAGACCTCAGAAAAACAATTGTAGACCTCCACAAGTCTGGTTCATCTTTGGGAGCAATTTCCAAACGCCTGAAGGTACCACGTTCATCTGTACAAACAATAGTACGCAAGTATAAACACCATGGGACCATGCAGCCATCATACCGCTCAGGAAGGAGACGCGTTCTGTCTCCTAGAGATGAACGTACGTTGGTGCGAAAAGTGCAAATCAATCCCAGAACAACAACAAAGGACCTTGTGAAGATGCTGGAGGAAACAGGTACAAAAGTATCTATATCCACAGTAAAACTAGTCCTTTATCACATAACCTGAAAGCCCGCCTAGTAAGGAAGAAGCCACTACTCCAAAACCGCCATAAAAAAGCCAGACTAAGGTTTGCAACTGCACATGGGGACAAAGATCGTACTTTTTGGAGAAATGTCCTCTGGTCTGATGAACCAAAAATAGAACTGTTTGGCCATAATGACCATCATTATGTTTGGAGGAACAAGGGGGAAGTTTGCAAGCCGAAGAACACCATCCCAACCTTGAAGCACGGGGGTGGCAGCATCATGCTGTGGGGGTGCTTTGCTGCAGGAGGGACTGGTGCACTTCACAAAATAGATGGCGTCATGAGGAAGGAAATGTACGTGGATATATTGAAGCAACATCTCAAGACATCAGTCAGGAAGTTAAAGCTTGGTCGCAAATAGGTCTTCCAAATGAACAATGACCCCCAAGCATACTTCCAAAGTTGTGGCAAAATGGCTTAAGGACAACAAAGTCAAGGTATTGGAGTGGCCATCACAAAGCCCTGACCTCAATCCTATAGAACATTTGTGGGCAGAACTGAAAGTGTGTGCGAGCAAGGAGGCCTACAAACCTGACTCAGTTACACCAGCTCTGTCAGGAGGAATGGGCCAAAATTCACCCAACTTATTGTGGGAAGCTTGTAGAAGGTTTCCCAGAAATGTTTGACCTAAGTTAAACAATTTAAAGGCAATGCTACCAAATACTAATTGAGTGTATGTAAACTTCTGACCCACTGGGAATGTGATGAAAGAAATAAAAGCTGAAAGAAATCATTCTCTCTACTATTATTCTGACATTTCACATTCTTAAAATAAAGTGGTGATCCTAACTGACCTAAAACAGGGAATTTATACTAGGATTAAATGTCAGAAATTGTGAAAAACTGAGTTTAAATGTATTTGGCTAAGGTGTATGTAAACTTCCGACTTCAACTGTATAAATGTGCCCATTTGGGGATCTGATAGTATTTCTGATTGGCTTAACGCACCACCACTAATGAGCTGTGGAGATTCTCAAAGTAATGTTTTCTTCACCTCAAGCAAACAAAGTCTGTTTTTACATCCATTGAGAATGACAATAGTTCCTCAATGTATCTGAAACATCTTTCCAGCTCTCTCCCTTTCAATAACCACTCAGCATGAAAGGGAAAAATGTCATGCTCTGATCCAGTGGAAAAGTCATAAAATAGTAGGCACCTGATTACTTATTATACCTTGGCGCAAATAGCCTACAGCTGTGTCCGTCCCGAGCTCACTGGCGCAGGAACTCTGAGGGCCCAGAATATTTCATACAATGTTGCAAGTTTGCTAGCACAAGCTTTCAGGCCAGACAAAAGTTAATCGTTGATACAATGTTTCAAGTTCGTTGCAGACAGGCCATGCGTAACCAATGTGATTTATAGGATTTTTTATATCAGGATATGTTCTACCTGCAGGCTGCAATGTTTTTATTTGTTGGCTTTATGGAGGCTATTTTTACATAGTTGGCAATGGCAATATTAGTTACTTTTTAGGTTTGTATCATTTTCATTTAGATTTGGATAGAACTTTGACTAACCACATGACAACGATATTGATTATAGATTGATATTGATATTGATACGAAGACGTTATTATAAATGAAATGTAACTGTTCCACAAAAAAAATGTGTATATGAAAACCATAACCGGCACGCAGATCGGTGGGAAATGGTAAGATCAATTGGCTATTCCACATGTGAGGAAAGGTTGCCGACCCCTTGTGTAGCCTTTTACCGGCAACTACAGGAGAGTAACGGCAGAATCTACGAAAAGTCAGTAGGAGGAGGGAGGAGGATGGTCGGGTCAAAGGTTAAGGTTCTCCTCTACTGGTTATCTAGATCTCTGGCTCCCTCGAGTCATTTGTGTCTTAATTCATCAAACAGTAAGCTTAAAAGCATCAGACAAGCCCAATGCATATATTGTTGATTTTATTTAAAAAAAACACATATAGGGTGTGTCTATATATGGAAGAATACACGTTTAAACATTTCGACCAATCGATTGGTCGAAAGAACAGGCGGCTTTCGGTTGACCGAGATTTTCTTTAGTCGGGGACAGCCCTATTTTACTTTAGTGCCTAGTCGCAAACAGGACGCATGTTTTGGAATATTTGTATTCTGTACATGCTTCCTTCTTTTCACTCTGTCAATTAGGTTAGTATTGTGGAGTAACTACAATGTTGTTGATCCATCCTCAGTTTTCTCCTATCACAGCCATTCAACTCTGTAACTGTTTTTAAAGTCACCATTGGCCTCATGGTGAAATCCCTAAGCAGTTTCCTTCCTCTCCGGCAACTGAGTTAGGAAGAACGCCTGTATCTTTGTAGTGACTGGGGTGTATTGATACACCATCCAAAGTGTAATGAATAACGTCACTATGCTCAAAGGGATATTCAATGTCTGCTTATTATATATATATTTTACCCATCTACCCATAGGTGCCCTTCTTGACGATGGGGTGCAACTGAATGAAACGTAGCCAAGCTCCTTTCACGAGTCGTCCTATAGAATGCATAGACTACATCCTAATATTTTCAGTAGCATATTATTTCCCCCAGTAGTATATGATTTCTCTCATTACTGCGTCCTCTCTGGGTAATAGTGAAGTAACAGAGAAAAGCCATGTGTGTATTTTGAGTCTGATATGCGCCAATCCCCCCTCCCCCCTCCCCAATGGCTATGTCGGTGACCGCGTACATTGGCCTGGTTACCTCACATTTCCAAGACGGTCGAAGCCCTGTTACGTGAATCTGTCTACAGCTGTGTGTGTGATCTCCTTCGACCAGGATACCAGGTGTAATGGGGGGACGTTTTCAGATGAATAAAAGTTCATATTGAGTTTAGAGAAATTAACACAACGCTTAGCGTCTTTATGTGTTTCACTGTCTGGAACACACAGGAGTTCCATAGGGTTCCATTTGGAACACTGGTTGGTGTGCAGGGTTGCTGAGGCTGAATTTGATTGTATTGATGACATTCTTTTTATTTTATTGATGACATTGTGCTTTTTTTTTGGTTTAGAGAGAGACTTTGTACAAGACTCTCGGGCTGATAGAGGACATTCGGTGCTGTCTGATTAGAATATAAAAAGGGCCTGCTTCTGTTTCTGGAGAGGTCTCTGTGAATTGTTGTATTCAACTGGATTGATCTTTCATTGACTGGATCAAACGACTTTTTGCTTCCCCGTGTTACACCAGGACATCCTGGAGAGCAGACACCCCCCTCTTCCTTCTCAGCAAATAAACCTCTTACCACATGGTGTGTGTGTGTGTGTGTGTGTGTGCGTGTGTGTGTGTGTGTGTGTGTGTGTGCGTCTGTGTGTGTGTGTGTCTGTGTGTGCCGAGCCACTCCTATATGTATTTACCAAGGGGTGGGGCATCACCGAACCGGACTCTTGTGGTGCCTTAAAAGGGATATGTGGTAACTTAACAAGGAACGTCCACACGCCTTTCAGTCTTCATTGCCTTTTACTTTACAAAACTACAAAATAAAAAAAAGGCGTCCAAAACGGTAGAATGCAGGAGAGCGACATCCCGAACTCGGCGGGTGGTAGTGTCACTTTGTAACGTACCGACTCCGGCTGATGACATCACAGGAGGGTAAAAGGTCACGGGTCAATACCAATGTCCATAATAACAACGCTCCCGTGAATAGTAGTAACACTATGCTGCGGTTAACTACACCACATATTCAGTAGGAATTATTTGGATATAGTGTGTCCACACTATAAAACAGGATACTTCCGGATTTGGGCAATCAGGCCCTTTTTCTATTTCCCCAGTGTCAGATGAACTGGTGGGATGCCATTTTTATGTCTCTCTCTCTGTGTCCAGTATGAAGGAAGTACGAGGTAGTTTCCAGAGTCGGATGAACTGGTGGGATGCCATTTTTATGTCTCTCTCTCTGTGTCCAGTATGAAGGAAGTACGAGGTAGTTTCCAGAGTCGGATGAACTGGTGGGATGCCATTTTTATGTCTCTCTCTCTGTGTCCAGTATGAAGGAAGTACGAGGTAGTTTCACGAGTCTGATGAACTGGTGGGATGCCATTTTATGTCTCTCTCTCTGTGTCCAGTATGAAGGAAGTACGAGGTAGTTTACAGAGTCGGATGAACTGGTGGGATGCCATTTTTATGTCTCTCTCTCTGTGTCCAGTATGAAGGAAGTACGAGGTAGTTTCACGAGTCTGATGAACTGGTGGGATGCCATTTTTATGTCTCTCTCTCTGTGTCCAGTATGAAGGAAGTACGAGGTAGTTTACAGAGTCGGATGAACTGGTGGGATGCCATTTTTATGTCTCTCTCTCTGTGTCCAGTATGAAGGAAGTACGAGGTAGTTTCCAGAGTCGGATGAAATGGTGGGATGCCATTTTTATGTCTCTCTCTCTGTGTCCAGTATGAAGGAAGTACGAGGTAGTTTCACGAGTCTGATGAACTGGTGGGATGCCATTTTTATGTCTCTCTCTCTGTGTCCAGTATGAAGGAAGTACGAGGTAGTTTCCAGAGTCGGATGAACTGGTGGGATGCCATTTTTATGTCTCTCTCTCTGTGTCCAGTATGAAGGAAGTACGAGGTAGTTTCACGAGCCAATGCTTAGCAGTCATTGTGCTAACACTAGTTAGCATTAGCAGTCATTGTGCTAACACTAGTTAGCATTAGCAGTCATTGTGCTAACACTAGTTAGCATTAGCAGTCATTGTGCTAACACTAGTTAGCATTAGCAGTCATTGTGCTAACACTAGTTAGCGTTGGCTCACGAAACTACCTGTAACTTCATATTGGACAGAGACATAAAACTGGTATCCACCAGTTCATCTGACTCAGTTGATAAAGGGCCTCATTGTCAAAATCCCAAAGTATCCCTTTAAACACAGACAGACAGACAGACAGACAGACAGGCAGACAGACAGGCAGACAGATAGACAGACAGACAGACAGACAGACAGACAGGCAGACAGACAGGCAGACAGACAGACAGACAGACAGACACAGACAGGCAGGCAGGCAGGCAGACAGGCAGGCAGGCAGGCAGGCAGGCAGGCAGGCAGGCAGACAAGCAGAGCAGGCAGACAGATCATACAGACAGACAGACAGACAGACAGACAGACAGACAGACAGACAGACAGACAGAGAGAGAGACAGACAGACAGACAGACAGACAGACAGACAGACAGGCAGACAGGCAGACAGACAGACAGAGAGAGTTCTTTCATTTTCAGGGTTCTATTCTTGAGGTGTAGTTAGAGTTCTCTCTCTGTATGTGTTCCCGAAATAGACCAACCGGACAGTGGCACGGCAACCAACGAGCCACACATGCGCAGAAGGGTCTACCCCCCTTTCCCATAAACAAGTAAACAACAACAAACACTCACCTGTAAGTCGCTTCCTTTCCAAGCCAGCAGCAGCAACAACAACATCGGGAGACAGAGTGCTAACTTCGCCATGCTTCTAGACCTACGAACGGGACTCTCGATCAACAGAAATAAAACGTGTTAGCTACACAAGAAACAGAGGTCGAACTATCGGTAAACTTCTACAGCGGTCCGTCCATTGGGTCACACAGCGACGGCCCTTCGTTTGTCCAACATGTCTAGGTCTTCTACAGATCGACGTGTTTTTTTTTTTAACGGTTAGTTATGGATTGGAGTAGAGGAGAGATCGTGCCATCACTACAATAACGACTGCAGGCAGCAGTAACGACAAAAACGACTTCGCCCACATCACGTTTCCGTGTTGGGGAAACCGGATCCTGTGACGTCGAAGGCAGTTAGAGAAAGGGTGTCCTTGGTTCTCGTCGCTCGTCCTACCGGCGGTGAGTACAGGTCAGGGCCGATGGGAATGGGTCCAAAAAAAACGCCTAAAAAATAGTTGAATAACAGAGAAGACAGTGGTTGTGTGTGTGCTGCTCAAAATCGATATGTTTTATTTTAACTATCAAGTAGGTGCTGGCATTTTTCTCACCAACATACCCATCATAAAGTATATAACTCAGCCTAAAAGGCGCGTCTCGACCAACTGTCAAATCATGTGGGCTTGGCCCCCCCTCTTGTTTGATTGACGGCCGCTCCGGCCAATAGTAGAGGAGAGTTGGACAGAGACGGGGGCGGGGGTTTAGAATGAGCTCGACGTCAGGTTGGAACACGTGGAAACAGCCATGTGGCTCCGCCGGGCTTTGTGATCACGCAACACGGGGGCTCGTTCAGGGTGAAAGAGAATAGAGATGGTGACAGAAGAGAGAAGCAACTTCTATCCCATTATTGACCTCTCTCCTCTCTCTCTCTCTCTCTCTCTCTCTCTCTCTCTCTCTCTCTCTCTCTCTCTACTTCCTCTCTCTCTCTCTACTCCCCTCTCTCTCTCTCTACTTCTCTCTCTCTCTCTCTCTCTCTCTCTCCCTCTCTCTCCCTCTCTCCATTTCTCTCTCACTTCTCTCTCTCTCTCTCTCTACTTCTCTCTCTCACTCTCCTCTCTCTCTACCTCTCTCTCATTCTCTCTCTCTCTCTCTCTCTACTTCTCTCTCTCTACTTTTCTCTCTCTCTCTACTTCTCTCTCTCTCTCTCTACTTCTCTCTCTCTACTTCTCTCTCTCTCTCTACTTCTCTCTCTCTCTCTACTCTCTCTCTCTCTCTCTCTCTCTCTGTCTCTCTCTCTCTCTCTCTCTCTCTCTCTGTCTCTGTCTCTGTCTCTTCTGCTTCTTGTGAGTTTCCCTGACTTTCTCAGTTTATAGTGCAAGGCGCACTCAGGTGAACAAAATTATAGATGAAAACATTTAAAGATAAATCCCACCCCTACTATACAGTATCTGATCCCCTGCTGATTTTGTACGTTTGCCCACTGACAAAGACATGATCAGTTTATAATTTTAATGATAGGTTTATTTGAACAGTGAGAGACAGAATAACAACAACAAAATCCAGAAAAACGCATGTCAAAATGTTTTAAATTGATTTGCATTTAAATGAGGGAAATAAGTATTTGACCCCCTCTCAATCAGAAAGATTTCTGGCTCCCAGGTGTATTTTATACAGGTAACGAGCTGAGATTAGGTGCACACTCTTAAAGGGAGTGCTCCTAATCTCAGTTTGTTACCTGTATTAAATACACCCTGTCCACAGAAGCAACCAATCAATCAGATTCCAAACTCTCCACCATGGCCAAGATCAAAGAGCTCTCCAAGGATGTCAGGGACAAGATTGTAGACCTACACAAGGCTGGAATGGGCTACAAGACCATCGCCAAGCACCTTGGTGAGAAGGTGACAACAGTTGGTGCGATTATTCGCAAATGGAAGAAACACAAAAGAACTGTCAATCTCCCTCGGCCTGGGGCTCCATGCAAGATCTCACCTCGTGGAGTTTCAATGATCATGAGAACGGTGAGGAATCAGCCCAGAACTACACGGGAGGATCTTGTCAATGATCTCAAGGCAGCTGGGACCATAGTCACCAAGAAAACAATTGGTAACACACTACGCCGTGAAGGACTGAAATCCTGCAGCGCCCGCAAGGTCCCCCTGCTCAAGAAAACACATATACAGGCCCGTCTGAAGTTTGCCAATGAACATCTGAATAATTCAGAGGAGAACTGGGTGAAAGTGTTGTGGTCAGATGAGACCAAAATGGAGCTCTTTGGCATCAACTCAACTCGCCGTGTTTGGAGGAGGAGGAATGCTGCCTATGACCCCAAGAACACCATCCCCTCCGCCAAACATGGAGGTGGAAACATTATGCTTTGGGGGTGTTTTTCTGCTAAGGGGACAGGACAACTTCACAGCATCAAAGGGACGATGGACGGGGCCATGTACCGTCAAATCTTGGGTGAGAACCTCCTTCCCTCAGCCAGGGCATTGGAAATCGGTCGTGGATGGGTATTCCAGCATGACAATGACCCAAAACACACGGCCAAGGCAACAAAGGAATGGCTCAAGAAGAAGCACATTAAGGTCCTGGAGTGGCCTAGCCAGTCTCCAGACCTTAATCCCATAGAAAATCTGTGGAGGGAGCTGAAGGTTCGAGTTGCCAAACGTCAGGCTCGAAACCTTAATGACTTGGAGAAGATCTGCCAAGAGGAGTGGGACAAAATCCCTCCTGAGATGTGTGCAAATCTGGTGGCCAACTACAAGAAACGTCTGACCTCTGTGATTGCCAACAAGGGTTTTGCCACCAAGTACTAAGTCATGTTTTGCAGAGGGGTCAAATACTTATTTCCCTCATTAAAATGCAAATCAATTTATAACATTTTTGACATGCGTTTTTCTGGATTTTTTTGTTTTTATTCTGTCTCTCACTGTTCAAATAAACCTACCATTAAAATTATAGACTGATCATGTCTTTGTCAGTGGGCAAACGTACAAAATCAGCAGGGGATCAAATACTTTTTTCCCTCACTGTATATACTATGATACCCACCCCCAGGCTATCCCACAATCTCCATAGACAAACATTGCCAGTAGAATGGCCCATACTGAAGAGCTCAGTGACTTTCATAGGATGCCACCTTTCCAACAAGTCAGTTATTCCAATGTCTGCCCTGCTAGAGCTGCCCCCCCGGTCAACTGGAAGTGCTGTTATTGTGAAGTGGAAACATCTAGGAGCAACAACGGCTCAGCCACAAAGTGGTAGGCCACAGAACGGGACCGACGAGTGCTGAAGCGCGTAAAAAATGGTTTGTCCTCGGTTGCAACACTCACTACTGAGTTCCAAACTGCCTCTGGAAGCAACGTCAGCACAATAACCGTTTGTCGGAAGCGTCATAATAATATGCCATTTAGCAAACGCTTTTATCCAAAGCGACTTACAGTCATGCGTGCATAAATTTTTTGTGTATGGGTGGTCCCGGGGATCGAACCCACTACCTTGGCGTTACAAGCGCCGTGCTCTACCAGCTGAGCTACAGAGTACCACTTCATGAAAGGGGTTTCCATGGCCGAGCAGCCGCATACAAACTTAGGATCATCATGCTCAATGCCAAGCGTCGACTGGAGTGGTGTAAAGCTCGCCACCATTGGACTCTGGAGCAGTGGAAACGCGTTCTCTGGAGTGATGAATCACGCTTCACCATCTGGCAGTCCGACGGATGAATCTGGGTTTGGCGGATGCCAGGAGAACGCTACCTGCCCAAATGCATAGTACCAACTGTAAAGTTTGGTGCAGGAGGAATAATGGTGGGAGGGGGTGATGGGGTGGTGGGAGGGGTGATGGAGGGGTGGTGGGAGTGGTGATGGGGGGTGATGGGAGGGTGATGGGAGGGTTGATGGAGGGGTGGATGGAGGGGGTGGTGGGAGGGGTGGTGGGAGGGGGTGGTGGGGGGTTTTGGGAGGGGTGATGGGGGGGTGATGGAGGGTGATGGGAGGGGTGATGGGGGTTTGGGAGGGGTGATGGGGGTGATGGGAGGGGTGATGGGGGTGTGATGGGGGGTGGTGGGAGTGGTGATGGGGGGTGATGGGGGTACAATGTCTTCTTCAGCGGTACAATGTCTTCTTCAGGAATAAGATGTCTTCTTCAGAGGTACAATGTCTTCTTCAGGGGTACAATGTCTTCTTCAGGGGTACAATATCTTCTTCAGGGGTACAATGTCTTCTTCAGGGGTACAATGTCTTCTTCAGGGAGGGGTACAATGTCTTCTTCAGGGGTACAATGTCTTCTTCAGGGGTACAATGTCTTCTTCAGGGAGGGGTACAATGTCTTCTTCAGGGGTACAATGTCTTCTTCAGGGAGGGGTACAATGTCTTCTTCAGGGAGGGGTACAATGTCTTCTTCAGGGGTACAATGTCTTCTTCAGGGAGGGGTACAATGTCTTCTTCAGGGGTAAAATGCCTTCTTCAGGGGTAAAATGTCTTCTTCAGGGGTACAATGTCTTCTTCAGGGGTACAATGTCTTCTTCAGGGAGGGGTACAATGTCTTCTTCAGGGGTACAATGTCTTCTTCAGGGAGGGGTACAATGTCTTCTTCAGGGGTAAAATGCCTTCTTCAGGGGTAAAATGCCTTCTTCAGGGGTACAATGTCTTCTTCAGGGGTACAATGTCTTCTTCAGGGGTACAATGTCTTCTTCAGGGGTACAATGTCTTCTTCAGGGGTACAATGTCTTCTTCAGGGGTACAATGTCTTCTTCAGGGGTACAATGTCTTCTTCAGGGGTACAATGTCTTCTTCAGGGAGGGGTACAATGTCTTCTTCAGGGAGGGGTACAATATCTTCTTCAGGGGTACAATGTCTTCTTCAGGGGTACAATGTCTTCTTCAGGGGTACAATGTCTTCTTCAGGGGTACAATATCTTCTTCAGGGGTACAATGTCTTCTTCAGGGAGGGGTACAATGTCTTCTTCAGGGATACAATGTCTTCTTCAGGGAGGGGTACAATGTCTTCTTGAGGGAGGGGTACAATATCTTCTTCAGGGGTACAATATCTTCTTCAGGGGTACAATGTCTTCTTCAGGGAGGGGTACAATGTCTTCTTCAGGGAGGGGTACAATGTCTTCTTCAGGGAGGGGTACAATGTCTTCTTCAGGGAGGGATACAATGTCTTCTTCAGGGGTACAATGTCTTCTTCAGGGGTACAATGTCTTCTTCAGGGAGCGGTACAATGTCTTCTTCAGGGAGGGATACAATGTCTTCTTCAGGGGTACAATGTCTTCTTCAGGGGTACAATGTCTTCTTCAGGGAGGGGGTACAATGTCTTCTTCAGGGATACAATGTCTTCTTCAGGGAGGGGTACAATGTCTTCTTGAGGGAGGGGTACAATATCTTCTTCAGGGGTACAATATCTTCTTCAGGGGTACAATGTCTTCTTCAGGGAGGGGTACAATGTCTTCTTCAGGGAGGGGTACAATGTCTTCTTCAGGGAGGGGTACAATGTCTTCTTCAGGGAGGGATACAATGTCTTCTTCAGGGGTACAATGTCTTCTTCAGGGGTACAATGTCTTCTTCAGGGAGCGGTACAATGTCTTCTTCAGGGAGGGATACAATGTCTTCTTCAGGGGTACAATGTCTTCTTCAGGGAGCGGTACAATGTCTTCTTCAGGGAGGGATACAATGTCTTCTTCAGGGGTACAATGTCTTCTTCAGGGAGGGGTACAATGTCTTCTTCAGGGAGGGGTACAATGTCTTCTTGAGGGGTATAATGTCTTCTTCAGGGGTACAATATCTTATTCAGGGAGGGGTACCATGTCTTCTTCAGGGATACAATATCTTCTTCAGGGGTACAATGTCTTCTTCAGGGGTTCAATGTCTTCTTCAGGGAGGGGTACAATGTCTTCTTCAGGGGTAAAATGCCTTCTTCAGGGGTACAATGTCTTCTTCAGGGGTACAATGTCTTCTTCAGGGAGGGGTACAATGTCTTCTTCAGGGAGGGGTACAGTGTCTTTTTCAAGGAGGGGTACAATGTCTTTTTCAGGGAGGGGTACAATGTCTTTTTCAGGGAGGGGTACAATGTCTTCTTCAGGGAGGGGTACAATGTCTTCTTCAGGGAGGGGTACAATGTCTTCTTCAGGGAGTGGTACTATGTCTTCTTCAGGGAGGGGTACAATGTCTTCTTCAGGGGTACAATGTCTTCTTCAGGGGTACAATGTCTTCAGGGGTACAATGTCTTCAGGGGTACAATGTATTCTTCAAGGGTACAATGTCTTCAGGGGTACAATGTATTCTTCAGGGGTACAATGTATTCTTCAGGGGTACAATGTCTTCTTCAGGGGTACAATGTCTTCTTCAGGGAGGGGTACAATGTCTTCAGGGGTACAATGTCTTCTTCAGGGAGAGGTACAATGTCTTATTCAGGGGTACAATGGGGGGGTTCTACTAAACTACATGGAATTGCTTTAAGAAGGCCATACCAAGGATCATTTTACTATTTGATTTAGAATTTTACAACCCCTTGAAGTATAAAAAAGATATTTAAAAAAAAGTTATTAGCCCATACAAACACATTGAATAACAGATTCACTACATGGAACAACAGATAGACCTTACCGCTATTAGCCCATACAAACACATAGAATAACAGATTCACTACATGGAACAACAGATAGTCCCCCAAAAATCTAAAGGAAGTTTGTTCTGAAGTGTCTCTCCTATATCAAATCAAATCAAATCAAATTTTATTGGTCACACGCGCCGAATACAACAGGTGCAGACATTACAGTGAAATGCTTACTTACAGCCCTTAACCAACAGTGCATTTATTTTAAACAAAAAAAAGATAAAAATAAAACAACAACAAAACAAAGTGTTGAGAAAAAAAGAGCAGAAGTAAAATAAAGTGACAGTAGGGAGGCTATATATACAGGGGGGTACCGTTGCAGAGTCAATGTGCGGGGGCACCGGCTAGTTGAGGTACTTGAGGTAATATGTACATGCGGGTAGAGTTAAAGTGACTATGCATAAATAATTAACAGAGTAGCAGCAGCGTAAAAAGGATGGGGTGGGGGGGCAGTGCAAATAGTCCGGGTAGCCATGATTAGCTGTTCAGGAGTCTTATGGCTTGGGGGTAGAAGCTGTTGAGAAGTCTTTGGACCTAGACTTGGCACTCCGGTACCGCTTGCCGTGCGGTAGCAGAGAGAACAGTCTATGACTAGGGTGGCTGGAGTCTTTGACAATTTTGAGGGCCTTCCTCTGACACCGCCTGGTATAGAGGTCCTGGATGGCAGGAAGCTTTGCCCCAGTGATATACTGGGCCGTACGCACTACCCTCTGTAGTGCCTTGCGGTCGGAGGCCAAGCAATTGCCATACCAGGTGGTGATGCAACCAGTCAGGATGCTCTCGATGGTGCAGCTGTAGAATTTTTTGAGGATCTGAGGACCCATGCCAAATCTTTTCAGTCTCCTAAGGGGGAATAGGCTTTGTCGTGCCCTCTTCACAACTGTCTTGGTGTGTTTGGACCATGATAGTTCGTTGGTGATGTGGACACCAAGGAACTTGAAGCTCTCAACCTGTTCCACTACAGCCCCTATATCTGAGAGATATCAGAAAGATCAGGAAACATACATTTAACCCCATATTTTTGCCATTAAACAGTCTCCGTATATACTTCCATTAATGTTTTTTTCACCTGGTACCGGGGGGACCTTCAGACGAGTCTTGTGAGGCCTGTGGACGTCCTAGAGCAAAACAACTGACGTGTTCCTAGAGCAGCGGACATGGATTCTAAACAACTGTCTGTGGAAAACGAGCCAGTTATTTAGAGTTTCAGGGGCACCACCATCCTGAGGAGGAGGAGGGCGATGCGTTGTTTCCTTGGCTTGCCTCTTCACCCTCTGGGAAAACGAGCCAGTTATTTAGAGTTTCAGGGGCACCGCCATCCTGAGGAGGAGGGCGATGCGTTGTTTCTTGGCTTGCCTCTTCACCCTCTGGGAAAACGAGCCAGTTATTTAGAGTTTCAGGGGCACCACCATCCTGAGGAGTTGGGCGATGCGTTGTTTCCTTGGCTTGCCTCTTCACCCTCTGGGAAAACGAGCCAGTTATTTAGAGTTTCAGGGGCACCACCATCCTGAGGAGGAGGGCGATGCGTTGTTTCCTTGGCTGCCTCTTCACCCTCTGGGAAAACGAGCCAGTTATTTAGAGTTTCAGGGGCACCACCATCCTGAGGAGGAGGGGGGCGATGCGTTGTTCCTTGGCTTGCCTCTTCACCCTCTGGGAAAACGAGCCAGTTATTTAGAGTTTCAGGGGCACCGCCATCCTGAGGAGGAGGAGGGCGATGCGTTGTTTCCCTTGGCTTGCCTCTTCACCCTCTGGGAAAACGAGCCAGTTATTTAGAGTTTCAGGGGCACCACCATCCTGAGGAGGAGGAGGGCGATGCGTTGTTTCTTTGGCTGCCTCTTCACCCTCTGGGAAAACGAGCCAGTTATTTAGAGTTTCAGGGGCACCGCCATCCTGAGGAGGAGGGCGATGCGTTGTTTCCTTGGCTTGCCTCTTCACTCTCTGGGAAAACGAGCCAGTTATTTAGAGTTTCAGGGGCACCGCCATCCTGAGGAGGAGGGCGATCACGAGTTTCCTTTGGCTGCCTCTTCACCCTCTGGGAAAACGAGACAGTTATTTAGAGTTTCAGGGGCACCGCCATCCTGAGGAGGAGGAGGGCGATGCGTTGTTTTCCTTGGCTGCCTCTTCACCCTCTGGGAAAACGAGCCAGTTATTTAGAGTTTCAGGGGCACCGCCATCCTGAGGAGGAGGGCGATGCGTTGTTTCCTTTGGCTTGCCTCTTCACCCTCTGGGAAAACGAGCCAGTTATTTAGAGTTTCAGGGCACCGCCATCCTGAGGAGGAGGGCGATGCGTTGTTTCCTTGGCTTGCCTCTTCACCCTCTGGGAAAACGAGCCAGTTATTTAGAGTTTCAGGGGCACCACCATCCTGAGGAGGAGGAGGGCGTGCGTTGTTTCCTTGGCTTGCCTCTTCACCCTCTGGGAAAACGAGCCAGTTATTTAGAGTTTCAGGGGCACCACCATCCTGAGGAGGAGGAGGGCGATGCGTTGTTTCCTTGGCTTGCCTCTTCACCCTCTGGGAAAACGAGCCAGTTATTTAGAGTTTCAGGGGCACCGCCATCCTGAGGAGGAGGGCGATGCGTTGTTTCTTGGCTTGCCTCTTCACCCTCTGGGAAAACGAGCCAGTTATTTAGAGTTTCAGGGGCACCGCCATCCTGAGGAGGAGGGCGATGCGTTGTTTCCTTGGCTTGCCTCTTCACCCTCTGGGAAAACGAGCCAGTTATTTAGAGTTTCAGGGGCACCGCCATCCTGAGGAGGA
The DNA here is from genome assembly GCF_020615455.1 of Coregonus clupeaformis. Classification (NCBI taxonomy): domain Eukaryota; kingdom Metazoa; phylum Chordata; class Actinopteri; order Salmoniformes; family Salmonidae; genus Coregonus; species Coregonus clupeaformis. The sequence goes on along the minus strand of NW_025534470.1, from coordinate 25,026 downwards.
GGAGGGCGTGCGTTGTTTCCTTGGCTGCCTCTTCACCCTCTGGGAAAACGAGCCAGTTATTTAGAGTTTCAGGGGCACCACCATCCTGAGGAGGAGGAGGGCGATGCGTTGTTTCCTTGGCTTGCCTCTTCACCCTCTGGGAAAACGAGCCAGTTATTTAGAGTTTCAGGGCACCGCCATCCTGGGGAGGAGGGCGATGCGTTGTTTCCTTGGCTTGCCTCTTCACCCTCTGGGAAAACGAGCCAGTTATTTAGAGTTTCAGGGGCACCACCATCCTGGGGAGGAGGGCGATGCGTTGTTTCCTTGGCTTGCCTCTTCACCCTCTGGGAAAACGAGCCAGTTATTTAGAGTTTCAGGGGCACCGCCATCCTGAGGAGGAGGAGGGCGATGCGTTGTTTCCTTGGCTTGCCTCTTCACCCTCTGGGAAAACGAGCCAGTTATTTAGAGTTTCAGGGGCACCGCCATCCTGAGGAGGAGGAGGAGGGCGATGCGTTGTTTCCTTGGCTTGCCTCTTCACCCTCTGGGAAAACGAGCCAGTTATTTAGAGTTTCAGGGGCACCGCCATCCTGAGGAGGAGGGCGATGCGTTGTTTCCTTGGCTTGCCTCTTCACCCTCTGGGAAAACGCAGCCAGTTATTTAGAGTTTCAGGGGCACCGCCATCCTGAGGAGGAGGGACGAGCGTTGTTTCTTGGCTTGCCTCTTCACCCTCTGGGAAAACGAGCCAGTTATTTAGAGTTTCAGGGGCACCACCATCCTGAGGAGGAGGAGGGCGATGCGTTGTTTCCTTGGCTTGCCTCTTCACCCTCTGGGAAAACGAGCCAGTTATTTAGAGTTTCAGGGGCACCACCATCCTGAGGAGGAGGAGGGCGATGCGTTGTTTCCTTGGCTTGCCTCTTCACCCTCTGGGAAAACGAGCCAGTTATTTAGAGTTTCAGGGGCACCACCATCCTGAGGAGGAGGAGGGCGACAGTTGTTTCCTTGGCTGCCTCTTCACCCTCTGGGAAAACGAGCCAGTTATTTAGAGTTTCAGGGGCACCGCCATCCTGAGGAGGAGGAGGGCGTGCGTTGTTTCCTTGGCTTGCCTCTTCACCCTCTGGGAAAACGAGCCAGTTATTTAGAGTTTCAGGGCACCGCCATCCTGAGGAGGAGGAGGGCGATGCGTTGTTTCCTTGGCTGCCTCTTCACCCTCTGGGAAAACGAGCCAGTTATTTAGAGTTTCAGGGGCACCGCCATCCTGAGGAGGAGGGGCGATGCGTTGTTTCCTTTGGCTTGCCTCTTCACCCTCTGGGAAAACGAGACAGTTATTTAGAGTTTCAGGGGCACCGCCATCCTGAGGAGGAGGGCGATCAAGCCTTGGCTTGCCTCTTCACCCTCTGGGAAAACGAGCCAGTTATTTAGAGTTTCAGGGGCACCGCCATCCTGGGGAGGAGGGCGTGGCGTTGTTTCCTTGGCTTGCCTCTTCACCCTCTGGGAAAACGAGCCAGTTATTTAGAGTTTCAGGGCACCGCCATCCTGAGGAGGAGGGCGATGCGTTGTTCCTTGGCTTGCCTCTTCACCCTCTGGGAAAACGAGCCAGTTATTTAGAGTTTCAGGGCACCGCCATCCTGAGGAGGAGGGCGATGCGTTGTTTCTTGGCTGCCTCTTCACCCTCTGGGAAAACGAGCCAGTTATTTAGAGTTTCAGGGGCACCACCATCCTGAGGAGGAGGGCGATGCGTTGTTTCCTTGGCTGCCTCTCTTCACCCTCTGGGAAAACGAGCCAGTTATTTAGAGTTTCAGGGGCACCGCCATCCTGAGGAGGAGGAGGGCGATGCGTTGTTTCCTTGGCTTGCCTCTTCACCCTCTTCACCTTCTCTGCCTGCAATGCTACATGTCTCCTCGCCGTCTGTGAGTATCCATAGCCAACGGCTCCGTTTGGTCCTGAGACATGATGAGACATGAGAGTAGCCCTGTACATTAAATATGGTCCTGGAACTGACTGACCCTGTATATACACTGCTCAAAAAATAAAGGGAACACTGTTGTTGTTTCTCTGTGATACTAGTAGCCACATAGACTCTGCTAGGCAAATCTCCGCCTTATCTTAGCTCATTGGTCACCATAGCAACACCCACCCGTAGTCTGCGCTCCAGCAGGTATATCTCACTGGTCATCCCCAAAGCCAACACCTCCTTTGGCCGCCATTCCTTCCAGTTCTCTGCTGCCAATGACTGGAACGAATTGCAAAAATCTCTGAAGCTGGAGACTCTTATCTCCCTCACTAACTTTAAGCATCAGTTGTCAGAGCACCTTACCGATCACTGCACCTGTACACAGCCCATCTGAAATTAGACCACCCAACTACCTCATCCCCATATTGTTATTTATTTTGCTCTTTTGCACCTCAGTATCTCTATTTGCACATCATCTCTTGCACATCTATCATTCCAGTGTTAATACTAAATTGTAATTATTTTGCACTATGGCCTATTTATTGCCTTACCTCCATAACTTGCTACGTTTGCACACACACTGTATATATATTTTCTGTTGTATTTTTTGACTTTATGTTTTGTTTTACCCCATATGTAACTCTGTGTTGTTGTTTTTATCGCACTGCTTTGCTTTATCTTGACCAGGTCGCAGTTTGTAAATGAGAACTTGTTCTCAACTGGTTTACCTGGTTAAATAAAGGTGAAATAAAAACAAACAAAAAATAGTAACGTTATGAAGTTGTCTTTAGCTAGCCCAGACAGGTTCCCAATCTCCCATCCTCATAACTAGATACCAAGAAGCCATTTCAGGCTATCAGTCAAGATAAGAGTAGCTAGCTTGTCTAACTATCTCAGCTGGCATGCCTGCTAGCCAGGTTGGTAGACCGTAGAAAAGCAAGCAATTACTACATGTACTGAATAAGACTCACATTCCTTTCAATCTTTTACCCAGATTTTAGCAGAGAAGCAGATTTAGTTTCTTTAAAAAAATAAGCACCAGTCAGGAGGATACGGAAGAGCTCAAGAGGTATGATGAGATATGCAGAAGAAAAGGAATATTCTTGACATAGAATTAAGCGTAATGATTATGGTTCTAGATTACAGGGAAAAAAGCTTTTTTCAGATTTTTTGGATGCATGTGAACAAGTACAAGGTTACTGCAGTTTGATTTCATCCTCCTGTCACGAACCGGCTCAAGTTCGTAACAAAAGGGAGACACGTGGAGACAAGGAATACCCAAAATATATATTTATTAGCTAAAGTAAACTAAATCAAATAACGATGGGGTGTGTAATCAGTAATCAGTAGTGTAAGTGAGTGTGTGCTTGCATAAATGTAATATGAAAAAGTGTTGAGAGGTGCCAAAGCAAACAACCAAAAGCCACAAAAAGATCACAACCAAAGTCAAAGTATCTGCCTGGAGAGAGTCTCCTTCATGAATGTGGAAGAGGTCCATTTATGCTGGGACACACCCGGCCCAGGTGTTTCCCATGTAGCTGACGACCCTCCCAACTCCGCCCACCGGCATCCTAATAAGGAAACAAGAGCAAAGAGAGAATACGGCAGACAGAGTGGGAGGGTCGTCACACTCCCCAAAGCCAGGAGTTTTTTTTTTTTTTTAACCATGTGGCCTGATTAGAAAAACTCTGGTCCCATCATAGCCCATATTAAACCTTTTTACAACAGATTAATGCCATCATACTGTATAAGGTCCGGAGTTTTACCTGGTTAGGTTACCAGATCAGAAATGTTTTTCCGCAACACCACTCTGGGACCTGTGCAATCCGTGTTCCCCTCTCTCTCTCTCTCTCTTTGTCTCTGTCTCTCTCTCTCTCTCTTCATCTCTCTTCCTCTCTCTTACCCCCTCGCTCTCGCTCTCTCTGTCCGTCTCTCTCCAACCCCGCTTTCTCTCTCTCTCTGTCCATCTCCCTCTCTCTCACCCCCCTCGCTTCTCTCTCTCGCCCCCACGCTCTCTCTCTCCTGTCCGTCTCGCTCTCGCTTTCTCTCTCTACCCCCCTCCCGCTCTCTCTCTCTCTCACCCCCTCTGTCTCTGTCTCTCTCTCCTTCTCTTGACCCTCTCTATCTCACAACACACCCAAACACAGTCGTCTCATTCTCAAACACATATGCTTTAAAACATTTGTTTTATTTGTTACAATACTGAATTGAATAAAAATATTATCAATTGATCCTCCACCCTCAGGTTATATGGTGTGATTTTTTATAAAACAAATAAAGATTAAACTAAAATATAACAGAGATAACTACATATTTATAAACAATATGACATTTGGAACACTGTACATGTTATGGATATATAGGCCTAACTCAAGGTTCAGTTAGTTGGTTCAATGTTCAGTTAGTTCAATGTTCAGTTAGTTGGTTCAATGTTCAGTTAGTTCAATGTTCAGTTAGTTGGTTCAATGTTCAGTTAGTTGGTTCAAGGTTAAGTAAGTTGGTTCAATGTTCAGTCAGATGGTTCAGTCAGTTGGTTCAATGTTCAGTTAGTTGGTTCAATGTTCAGTTAGTTCAATGTTCAGTTAGTTGGCTCAATGTTCAGTTAGTTGGTTCAATGTTCAGTCAGTTGGTTCAATGTTCAGTTAGTTGGTTCAATGTTCAGTTAGTTCAATGTTCAGTTAGTTGGCTCAATGTTCAGTTAGTTGGTTCAATGTTCAGTTAGTTGGTTCAATGTTCAGTTAGTTGGTTCAAGGTTCAGTTAGTTGGTTCAATGTTCAGTTAGTTGGTTCAATGTTCAGTCTTCAATGTTCAGTAATTTGGTTCAATGTTCAGTTAAATGGTTCAATGTTCAGTTAGTTGGTTCAATGTTCAGTAAGTTGGTTCAATGTTCAGTAAGTTGGTTCAATGTTCAGTAAGTTGGTTCAATGTTCAGTCTTCAATGTTCAGTAATTTGGTTCAATGTTCAGTTAGTTGGTTCAATGTTCAGTAAGTTGGTTCAATGTTTAGTAAGTTGGTTCAATGTTCAGTAAGTTGGTTCAATGTTTAGTAAGTTGGTTCAATGTTCAGTTAGTTGGTTCAATGTTCAGTAAGTTGGTTCAATGTTTAGTAAGTTGGTTCAATGTTCAGTAAGTTGGTTCAATGTTCAGTCTTCAATGTTCAGTAAGTTGGTTTAATGTTCAGTAAGTTGGTTCAATGTTCAGTAAGTTGGTTCAATGTTCAGTAAGTTGGTTCAATGTTCATTTAGTTGGTTCAATGTTCACCACTTGTTTCCTGTCTCTTCCTGTTTCCTGTCTCTTCCTGTTTCCTAGTGAAAGTCTACACACCACTTGCACATTCTTCACAATTTGCTGCCTTAAATTAAATCTAAAAGGGATTAAATTAGATTTTTTTCCCCTACCGATCTACAGAACCTACTCCACATTTTCAAAGTAAAATTGTTAGTTGGTTCAAGGTTCAGTTAGTTGGTTCAAGATTCAGTCAGATGGTTCAGTCAGTTGGTTCAATGTTCAGTTAGTTGGCTCAATGCTCAGTTAGTTGGTTCAATGTTAAGTTAGTTGGTTAAATGTTCAGTTAGTTGGTTCAAGGTTCAGTTAGTTGGTTCAGTCAGTTGGTTCAATGTTCAGTAAGTTGGTTCAATGTTCAGTTAGTTGGTTCAATGTTCAGTTAGTTGGTTCAATGTTCAGTTAGTTGGTTCAATGTTCAGTTAGTTGGTTCAATGTTCAGTTAGTTGGTTCAATGTTCAGTTAGTTGGTTCAAGGTTCAGTTAGTTGGTTCAAGGTTCAGTAAGTTGGTTCAAGGTTCAGTTAGTTGGTTCAAGGTTCAGTTAGTTGGTTGGTTGGTTCAATGTTAAGTTAGTTGGTTCAGTCAGTTGGTTCAATGTTCAGTTAGTTGGTTCAATGTTCAGTAAGTTGGTTCAATGTTCAGTAAGTTGGTTCAATGTTCAGTAAGTTGGTTCAATGTTCAGTAAGTTGGTTCAATGTTCAGTTAGTTGGTTCAATGTTTAGTAAGTTGGTTCAATGTTCAGTAAGTTGGTTCAATGTTCAGTCTTCAATGTTCAGTAAGTTGGTTCAATGTTCAGTAAGTTGGTTAAATGTTCAGTAAGTTGGTTCAATGTTCAGTTAGTTGGTTCAATGTTCACCACTTGTTTCCTGTCTCTTCCTGTTTCCTGTCTCTTCCTGTTTCCTAGTGAAAGTCTACACACCACTTGCACATTCTTCACAATTTGCTGCCTTAAATTAAATCTAAAAGGGATTAAATTAGATTTTTTCCCTACCGATCTACAGAACCTACTCCACATTTTCAAAGTAAAATCGTTAGTTGGTTCAAGGTTCAGTAAGTTGGTTCAAGATTCAGTCAGATGGTTCAGTAAGTTGGTTCAATGTTCAGTAATTTGGTTCAATGTTCAGTAATTTGGTTCAATGTTCAGTAATTTGGTGGTTCAATGTTCAGTAATCGGACAAAACAGAGATGCTTGTTCTAGGTCCCAAGAAACAAAGAGATCTTCTGTTAAATCTGACAATTAATCTTGATGGTTGTAAAGTCGTCTCAAATAAAACTGTGAAGGACCTAGGCGTTACTCTTGACCCTGATCTCTCTTTTGACGAACATATCAAGACTGTTTCAAGGACAGCTTTTTTCCATCTACGTAACATTGCAAAATCAGAAATTTTCTGTCCAAAATGATGCAGAAAAATTGATCCATGCATTTGTTACTTCTAGATTGGACTACTGCAATGCTCTATTTTCCGGCTACTCGGATAAAGCACTAAATAAACTTCAGTTAGTGCTAAATACGGCTGCTAGAATCCTGACTAGAACCAAGAAATTTGATCATATTACTCCAGTGCTAGCTTCCCTACACTGGCTTCCCTGTTAAGGCAAGGGCTGATTTCAAGGTTTTACTGTTAACCTATAAAGCGTTACATGGGCTTGCTCCTACCTATCTTTCCGAGTTGGTCCTGCCGTACATACCAATACGTACGCTACGGTCACAAGACGCAGGCCTCCTAATTGTCCCTAGAATTTCTAAGCAAACAGCGGGAGGCAGGGCTTTCTCCTATAGATCTCCATTTTTATGGAACAGTCTGCCTACCCATGTGAGAGACGCAGACTCGGTCTCAACCTTTAAGTCTTTACTGAAGACTTATCTCTTCAGTAGGTCATATGATTGAGTGTAGTCTGGCCCAGGAGTGTGAAGGTGAACGGAAAGGCTGGAGCAACGAACAGCCCTTGCTGTCTCTGCCAGGCCGGTTCCCCTCTCCACTGGGGTTCTCTGCCTCTAACCCCTGTTGCAGGGGCTGAGTCACTGGCTTGCTGGTGCTCTTTCATGCCGTCCCTGGGAGGGGTGCGTCACTTGAGTGGGTTGAGTTACTGACGTGATCTTCCTGTCTGGGTTGGCGCCCCCTTGGTTTGTGCTGTGGTGGAGACCTCTGTGGGCTATACTCGGCCTTGTCTCAGGATTGTAAGTTGGTGGTTGGGGATATCCCTCTAGTGGTGCGGGGCTGTGCTTTGGCGGAGTGGGTGGGGTTATATCCTTCCTGTTTGGCCCTGTCCGGGGTTTCTTCGGATGGGGCCACAGTGTCTCCGGACCGCTCCTGTCTCAGCCTCCAGTATTTATGCTGCAGTAGTTTATGTGTCGGGGGGCTGGGGTTAGTTGGTTATACCTGGAGTACTTCTCCTGTCTTATCCAGTGTCCTGTGTGAATTTAAGTATGCTCTCTCTAATTCTCTCGTTCTCTCTTTCTCTCTGAGAACCTGAGCCCTAGGACCATACGTCAGGACTACCGGGCATGATGACACCTTGCTGTCCCCAGTCCGCCTGGCCTTGCTGCTATTCCAGTTTCAACTGTTCTCCCTCCGGCTACGAAACCCCTACCTGTCCCAGACCTGCTGTTTTCAACTCTAAATGATCGGCTATGAAAAGCCAACTGAGAGACCTGAGCCCTAGGACCATACGTCGGGACTACCGGCCGTGGTGACTCCTTGCTGTCCCCAGTCCGCCTGGCCTTGCTGCTATTCCAGTTTAAACTGTTCTGCCTGCGGTTATGGAACCCCCTACCTGTCCCAGACCTGCTGTTTTAAACTCTAATGATCGGCTATGAAAAGCCAACTGAGATTTATTCCTGATTATTATTTGACCATGCTTGTCACTTATGAACATTTTTGAACATCTTGGCATGGTTCTGTTATAATCTCCACCCGGCACAGCCAGAAGAGGACTGGCCACCCCTCATAGCCTGGTTCCTCTCTAGGTTTCTTCCTAGGTTTTGCCTTTCTAGGGAGTTTTTCCTAGCCACCGTGCTTCTACACCTGCATTACTAGCTGTTTGGGGTTTTAGGCTGGGTTTCTGTACAGCACTTCGAGATATTAGCTGATGTAAGAAGGGCTATATAAAATAAAATTGATTGATTGAGTAATTTGGTGGTTCAATGTTCAGTAAGTTGGTTCAATGTTCAGTAAGTTGGTTCAATGTTCAGTAAGTTGGTTCAATGTTCAGTCTTCAATGTTCAGTAATTTGGTTCAATGTTCAGTTAGTTGGTTCAATGTTCAGTTAGTTGGTTCAATGTTCAGTAAGTTGGTTCAATGTTCAGTACGTTGATTCAATGTTCAGTAAGTTGGTTCAATGTTTAGTAAGTTGGTTCAATGTTCAGTTAGTTGGTTCAATGTTCAGTAAGTTGGTTCAATGTTTAGTAAGTTGGTTCAATGTTCAGTAAGTTGGTTCAATGTTCAGTCTTCAATGTTCAGTAAGTTGGGTCAATGTTCAGTAAGTTGGTTCAATGTTCAGTAAATTGGTTCAATGTTCAGTAAGTTGGTTCAATGTTCAGTCTTCAATGTTCAGTAATTTGGTTCAATGTTCAGTTAGTTGGTTCAATGTTCAGTTAGTTGGTTCAATGTTCAGTAAGTTGGTTCAATGTTCAGTAAGTTGATTCAATGTTCAGTAAGTTGGTTAAATGTTCAGTTAGTTGATTCAATGTTCAGTAAGTTGGTTCAATGTTCAGTAAGTTGGTTCAATGTTTAGTAAGTTGGTTCAATGTTTAGTAAGTTGGTTCAATGTTCAGTAAATTGGTTCAATGTTCAGTCTTCAATGTTCAGTAAGTTGGTTCAATGTTCAGTAAGTTGGTTCAATGTTCAGTTAGTTGGTTCAATGTTCACCACTTGTTTCCTGTCTCTTCCTGTTTCCTGTCTCTTCCTGTTTCCTAGTGAAAGTCTACACACCACTTGCACATTCTTCACAATTTGCTGCCTTAAATTAAATCTAAAAGGGATTAAATTAGATTTTTTCCCTACCGATCTACAAAACCTAAATTGTCTTGGTGGAGGCATCTTTGGCAGCCATTATAGCTGTGAATCATGTTGAATAAGATTCTACCAACCTTAGGGCAACATACACTGTCTCCACGGTTTTGGTCAACATTGCTGTCGCTCAGTACATTGGGTTGGGAATCATTTATGGACAAGCAATATTCAAACCATGTCTCTGATTTTCAAGCAGTTTTAAGGCAAGACTGAGACTGGACCATTCAGGAAACACTCAACACATCTTGGAAAGCCATTCTGGTGTGTGTTTGTTTGGCATAAAAATGTGTGTAATTGTCCTGCAGAAAAATTTAAACCCTGAAGTGGGTTTTCACCTGGGCTTTGCTCCTTTCATATTGATCCTGACAAACTCCCCCAGTCCCTGCCGGTGACAAGCATACTCATAAGATGATGCTGCCGCCACAACACTTTTAAAATACAGAGGATCAACAACTTTGCATTCACTCCAAATTACTTACTAAATCCCCTCCAAATGACTTCCCTATAGACAAAGGGAAAAGGAGGAAGCCTGTGTTAATAAATCCAAATCATCTGTCAGCAACAAGGCCGTTAAGTAACACTACAAGGGAACAGGACATTTATATACTTTTTTTGCCTTAAAAAAAAAAAAAACTACAGTTTGGGTCAAATCCAAAACAGCACAACACCGAGTGAAACCCTCTGTATTTTCAAGTATTGTGGTGGTTGCTCGGGCAACCTATAAACGTTCACATTTCACAGATGTTGCCGTATGTCCCTGATGTTTATTCTATAAATGTTTGATGATTTACAAACTACAAAAATCGGATAATTTGACATTAGAGCTGTCAAGAGTAGGAATTTAAAATACTGAAGGGTGAAACAAGTTGAACCATCCACATCAAAAGTTATCACAAAGAGGTCATTCCACACTCTGTGTTCTGCTACCCAGGTCTGGTGTTGGAGATCATTCCACACTCTGTGTTCTACTACCCAGGTCTGGGTGTTGGAGATCATTCCACACTCTGTGTTCTGCTACCCAGGTCTGGGTGTTGGGAGATCATTCCACACTCTGTGGATCTCCTGCGTGTATTTTCTGATGTTTAATCAGAGACATTAGATGAGAGTATCTCTTCCCACATTGATCACAGCTATGAGGCTTCCCTCCTGTGTGTGTTCGCTTGTGCTGTGTCAGGTTGCTTAACGTAGCAAAACTCTTCCCACAATCAGAGCAGTGGTAATGCTTCTCTCCCGTGTGTGTACGCTGGTGTGATATCAGTGCACTTGAGGTGGTACAGCTCTTTCCGCAGTCAGAGCAGTGGTAAGGCTTCTCTCCCGTGTGCGTTCGCTGGTGCGTTATCAGTCCGCTCGAGGTAGAAAAGCTCTTCGCACAATTGGAGCAGTGGTATGGTTTCTCTCCCGTGTGTATTCTCTTGTGTACGGTCAGGTTGGCTGATTGAATGAATCTCTTCCCGCACTGATCACAGCAATAAGGCTTTTCTCCTGTGTGTATTTTCTGATGTCTTATCAGTTGGCTTGAGGTTGCAAAGCTCATTCCACAATCAGAGCAGTGGTAAGGTTTTTCTCCTGTGTGTATTCTGTTGTGTGTAGCCAGGCCTCCTGCCTTAGTAAAACTCTTCCCACACTGATCACAGCTATAAGGCTTTTCTCCTGTGTGGATTCTCTGATGTCTTTTAAGTTTCGTTGAAGAGATCAATCTCTTCCGCTGGTGTTTCTTGAGGTGTTCTGATCTGTAGAGACTCTTCTCTGCCTCGTCAGCATCATGACGTTGTTGAGGCTCCCCAGAGGATCCACGACAGTCACGTCTCTCTCCTGTGTGAACAACAAAGTCAGACAGTCAACGTAGTGAATGTTTAAATGCTTTTACAAACTTTTTTTGGACCATTTTCTTCTAACATTAAAGGGATACTTGGGGATGTTGGCAACGAGGCCCTTTATCTACCTCCCCAGAGTCGGATGAACTCGTGGAGACCATTTTAAATGTCTGTGTCCATTATGAAGGACGTTAAGAGGTAATTTCGCAAGCCAATGCTAACTAGCGTTAGCGCAATGACTGGAAGTCTATGGGTATCTGCTAGCATACTAACAAGACAGTCAAGTCTATGGGTATCGGTTTGTATTATTTCATTATCAGCTTGAGAGAAACACTGAGAGAAAACCACTGTAAATATGGATCAATAAATCAATATTACAAGATCAGACGTGATAATAAATATGTATATGGTGTTATAAACTCTCCTTCTGAACTACGGTATAGATACGTTTCTTCAAGTGCAGTCACAAAAACCATCAAGCGCTATGATGAAACTGGCTCTCATGAGGACCGCCACAGGAATGGAAGACCCAGTGTTACCTCTGCTGCAGAGGATAAGTTCATATGAGTTATCAGCCTCAGAAATTGCAGCCCAAATAAACGCTTCACAGAGTTCAAGTAACAGACACATCTCAACATCAACTGTTCAGAGGGGACTGTGTGAATCAGGCCTTCATGGTCGAATTGCTGCAAAGAAACCACTACTAAAGGACACCAATAAGAATAAGAGACCTGCTTGGGCCAAGAAACACGAGCAATGGACATTAGACTGGTGGAAATGTGTCCTTTGGCCTGGAGTCCAAATTTGAGATTTTTGGTGTCTTTGTGAGACGCGGTGTGGGTGAACGGATGATCTCCGCATGTGTAGTTCCCACCGTAAAGCATGGAGGAGGAGGTGTTATGGTGTGAGGGTGCTTTGCTGTTGACACTGTCTGTGATTTATTTAGAATTCAAGGAATACTTAACCAGCATGGCTACCACAGCATTCTGCAGCGATACGCCATCCCATCTGGTTTGGGCTTAGTGGGACTATCATTTGTTTTTCAACAGGACAATGGCCCAACACACCTCCAGGCTGTGTAAGGGCTATTTGACCAAGAAGGAGAGTGATGGAGTGCTGCATCAGATGACCTGGCCTCCACAATCCCCCGATCTCAACCCAATTGAGATGGTTTGGGATGAGTCAGACCGCAGAGTGAAGGAAAAGCAGCCAACAAATGCTCAGCATATGTGGGAACTCCTTCAAGACAGCTGGTTGAGAGAATTCCAAGTGTATTCAAGCTGTATCAAAGCTGTCATCAAGGCAAATAGTGGCTATTTGAAGAATGTCAAATATAAAATATATTTTGGATTTGTTTAACACTTTTTTGGTTACTACATGATTCCATATGTGTTATTTCATAGTTTTGATGTCTTCACTATTATTCTACAATGTAGAAAATAGTTTTAAAAAATGAATAAAAACCCTTGAATGAGTAGGTGTGTCCAAACTTTTGACTGGTACTGTATGTATATACAGCTGTGGAAAAAATTAAGAGACCACTGCAAATATTTATTAAATCAGCATCTCTACATGTATGACAGCCATTCCATTCCAGTGTCTGTTGAATTCCAACACAGGCACACCTCATTCTACTGAATTAGGTACTGATTAGGTGATCACCTGAACCAAATCTTATTTAACGAGGAAAAGTATAAAAACCACTGCTGTGGTCATCACTATCCTCTTGCAATAGGACCAGCTGGATGGCAAAAACAGTGCTAATAGTACCTCAAAAGTAATATTAATCAAATATTAACTATTGACCATGCGAAAAGAGTTGAAAAGGAAAGTTTTGAGTGAGGAAAAGAAGGGTTCAATTCTGGCTTTACTGGCAGAGGGATACAGTGAGCGTCAGGTTGCTTCCATCCTTAACATTTCAAAGATAGCGGTTCATAAGAACAAGGTCAAGCAGCAGACATTGGGGACAACAAAGCTACAGACCGGCAGAGGGCGAAAACGACTCTCTACTGACCGGGATGACCGCCAACTCATTCACTCAACAACCGTAGGATGACATCAAGTGACCTACAAAAAGAATGGCAAACGGCAGCTGGGGTGAAGTGCATGACGAGGACGGTTTGAAACAGGCTCCTAGGGGCAGGGCTGAAGTCGTGCAAAGCTAGAAAAAAGCCCTTCATCAATGAGAAGCAAAGAAGAGCCAGGCTGAGGTTTGCAAAAGACCATAAGGATTGGACCGTAGAGGACTGGAGTAAGGTCATCTTCTCTGATGAGTCCAATTTTCAGCTTTGCCCAACACCTGGTCGTCTAATGGTTAGACGGAGACCTGGAGAGGCCTACAAGCCACAGTGTCTCGCACCCCCACTGTGAAATTTGGTGGAGGATCGGTGATGATCTGGGGGTGCTTCAGCAAGGCTGGAATCGGGCAGATTTGTCTTTGTGAAGGACGCATGAATCAAGCCACGTACAAGGTTGTCCTGGAAGAAAACTTGCTTCCTTTTGCTCTGACATTGTTCTCCAACTCTGAGGATTGGTTTTTCCAGCAGGACAATGTGCCATGCCACACAGCCAGGTCAATCAACGTGTGGATGGAGGACCACCAGATCAAGACCCTGTCATGGCCAGCCCAATCTCCAGACCTGAACCCCATTGAAAACTTCTGGAATGTGATCAAGAGGAAGATGGATGGTCACAAGCCATCAAACAAAGCAGAGCTGCTTGAATATTTGCGCCAGGAGTGGCATAAAGTCACCCAACGTCAATGTGAAAGACTGGTGGAGAGCATGCCAAGACGCATGAAAGCTGTGATTGAAAATCAGGGTTATTCCACCAAATATTGATTTCTGAACTCTTCCTTAGTTTAAACCTTAGTATTGTGTTGTTTAAAAATGAACATGAACTTATTTTCTTTGCATTATTCGAGGTCTGACAACACTGCATCTTTTTTTGTTATTTTGACCAGTTGTCATTTTCTGCAAATAAATGCTCTAAATGAAAATATTTTTATTTGGAATTTGGGAGAAATGTTGTCAGTAGTTTATAGAATAAAACTAAAATGTTATGTAAGTCGCTCTGGATAAGAGCATCTGCTAAATGACTAAATATGTACAAAAAATATTACCCAAACACAGACCTATAAATAGTAAAACCAGAAAAACTCATAATTTTGCAGTGGTCTCTTAATTTTTTCAGCAGCTGTATATGTATATATATATATATATATATATACACACACAACAAAATAATGATTGTGGAATCTGAAAAGACACGTATCCTGAAAGCATGATGGTGTCATTACTACATTAACATGCTGAAAGAAAGGAAAGAAGTTGGTCGATAAAGAAGTGTGTCATTGTAGCAAAGTATTTAGAAACTAAAAAATCTGATCTCTTAAACGTTTGGTTCATTGTTGTTCTATTATCTATGCTAAAGGCCATCATTGGTTTTGGCCCAACAGGCCTGGGGCATATTACCACGTTCAAAGAGCTCTCCGTTTTGATTGGGTTATTTTGCCGAAAAACCTTTAGGCCTACCTATAGAAACATTTAAAAACAACTCTGCATCTCTGCCCAGCCTGGCAAGAGTGGCCAAAGGCGTGTCTCTGCAGGTGAGGAGAGGATATTCTCCACTGCTGGCCTGGTTCAGCATCCCCCAGTGTCTCTGCAGGTGAGGAGAGGATATTCTCCACTGCTGGCCTGGTTCAGCATCCCCCAGTGTCTCTGCAGGTGAGGAGAGGATATTCTCCACTGCTGGCCTGGTTCAGCATCCCCCAGTGTCTCTGCAGGTGAGGAGAGGATATTCTCCACTGCTGGCCTGGTTCAGCATCGCCAGTGTCTCTGCAGGTGAGGAGAGGATATTCTCCACTGCTGGCCTGGTTCAGCATCGCCAGTGTCTCTGCAGGTGAGGAGAGGATATTATCCACTGCTGGCCTGGTTCAGCATCGCCAGTGTCTCTGCAGGTGAGGAGAGGATATTATCCACTGCTGGCCTGGTTCAGCATCCCCCAGTGTCTCTGCAGGTGAGGAGAGGATATTCTCCACTGCTGGCCTGGTTCAGCATCCCCCAGTGTCTCTGCAGGTGAGGAGAGGATATTCTCCACTGCTGGCCTGGTTCAGCATCCCCCCAGTGTCTCTGCAGGTGAGGAGAGGATATTCTCCACTGCTGGCCTGGTTCAGCATCCCCCAGTGTCTCTGCAGGTGAGGAGAGGATATTCTCCACTGCTGGCCTGGTTCAGCATCCCCCCAGTGTCTCTGCAGGTGAGGAGAGGATATTCTCCACTGCTGGCCTGGTTCAGCATCCCCCAGTGTCTCTGCAGGTGAGGAGAGGATATTCTCCACTGCTGGCCTGGTTCAGCATCCCCCAGTGTCTCTGCAGGTGAGGAGAGGATATTCTCCACTGCTGGCCTGTTTTCCAGGAACCATCGCATGAGCCTGAAGCCACAGACTGGCCAAACTCGTGTTTCTAAAAATTAATTTAAAAAGGCATTAAGTCATTTTTCGTTTAATTTGTATTTAACTCTAAGTAAGTCACAGGCTATATGCGGAATTTATAGACTATAATGATTTAATAGAACAAAATGTTTAAATATGCTGTTTAATAAGACATGTAGATTATTTGAAATGATGAGCGCTTCTTACAGTCACCTTTTCATGTTGTTTATTCAAATACTTTTCATTCAAATCCATATGGTTTGGTTTCAATACTTTAAAAAACCAAAATGGTAGGTCCAGGTAGTCACAAAAAATAGATGGGGTGTTGGTTACATTGTGATTTTAATGAATGGAGCGAATTTGGAGCGGCAGTTTTCTTTTTGTGTGAGTGCGGAGCGGTTTTTTAGGGCGTGGCGCGTCGGAGCGCCGCTCCATGAGTGATGAACAGGATTTCCATCCGCTCCCATACTCTGGTCCCCATCCCTCGGCTGTTTACCAAAAAAACATGTGACAGGGAAGCCATTTCGTTGCTGTTTAAACCCCAGATTGCCCCCCTTTAAAAAAAAGCCACACATCAATCAAGCAATCTGCAGTTTGAAACCATGAGGGGGTTTGATTAATCTCTGGGTGTTGTGAAACGAAAGTTGAAGTTTGCTCATGAGGCATTTTATAAGTTCTATTCTTCAAGAATCAATGGCTATATATAGGCCTAACTAAAGTTTTTAAAAACTGATGTAGCAACTGCAGATTGACCCTTTAACACCACACATCAGTTCAACAACTGCAGAGTTTGTGCCTCTGTTTTTAAGACAGTACTTACTGGTGTTAATCAGATCTCCTGTCTCCTCCTCTTTCAATATGACAGTTATCTCTCCCTCCTCTTTCACTCTGAACGCGTCTTCCTCTTCTTCTTTCACTGTAACAGCTTCACCCTCTACTTCTTTCTTTACTGTGACATCCTCCTCTTCCTCCTCCTCTTTCACGACAACGTTCAGCCACAGACCCTCTTTCTCCGTCCAGCAGACCTCCTCTTCTTTAGCAGGAGGAGAGTAGCTTAGTGAGCTCATGGTCGGGGATGTTAGCTAGCTAGTTAGCATTAGCGACTAGCCTATTGCTAGGAAAATGTATCAAGCCAGCTAGCTGACCAATAACAACAAAGTAAATATGAATTTAGTTGGGCTAAATAGCTAGACGACAGAAGTGTGTTAATAAAACAAACAGTGGCTAATATAAACTGAAAAAAGGTGTAAAGAGCTTCAATATTTGGGTTTTATTTAGTCTAGCAAGCTACCGAGGTGGTTAAATCCATAGAATCAGTAGCAGCCGTGTTGCTGTTGAAGAAGCGTCCCGTCCACTACATTATACGTCACACTGGCAGCACCAAATGAAAGATCCACATCGCCATCTGCTGACTGGAGTGGGTAATGTTTATTTTAATTTCAGACCCAAAAAAGTGAAATCACTTTCAATTACTGTTTTTCTTTTATTTCAAGAATAACATTTTATAACATTACAATATAGAGTATAATAGTGATAATACTTATATGAAGCCTACATATAGGGAACAATGATTTGATTAATGCAAATTCACATTCATTGAAACAAAGTTTTTTATTTTTTTATTTTTTTATTTCACCTTTATTTCACCAGGTAAACCAGTTGAGAACAAGTTCTAATTTACAACTGCGACCTGGCCAAGATAAAGCAAAGCAGTGCGATAAAAACAACAACACAGAGTTACATATGGGGTAAAACAAAACAAAAATCAAAAAATACAACAGAAATACAATTAATATACAGTGTGCAAATTTAGCAAGTTATGGAGGTAAGGCAATAAAATAGGCTATAGTGCAAAATAATTACAATTTAGTATTAACACTGGAATGATGTGCAAGAGATGATGTGCAAATAGAGATACTGGGGTACAGATGAGCAAAATAAATAACAATATAGGGATGAGGTAGTTGGGCGGGCTAATTTCAGATGGGCTGTGTACAGGTGCAGTGATCGGTAAGGTGCTCTGACAACTGATGCTTAAAGTTAGTGAGGGAGATAAGTGTCTCCAGCTTCAGAGATTTTTGCAATTTGTTCCAGTCATTGGCAGCAGAGAACTGGAAGGAATTGCGGCCAAAGGAGGTGTTGGCTAATACACACAATCCTGAAAAGGGTTAGGGTCACTACGTGTCCTGATAAGGGTTAGGGTCACTACGTGTCCTGATAAGGGTTAGGGTTAGGGTCACTACGTGTCCTGATAAGGGTTAGGGTTAGGGTCACTACGTGTCCTGATAAGGGTTAGGGTTAGGGTCACTACGTGTCCTGATAAGGTTTAGGGTCACTACGTGTCCTGATAAGGGTTAGGGTTAGGGTCACTACGTGTCCTGATAAGGAATAGGGTCACTACGTGTCCGATAAGGGTTAGGGTCACTACGTGTCCTGATAAGGTTTAGGGTCACTACGTGTCTTAGGGTCACTACGTGTCCTGATAAGGGTTAGGGTTAGGGTCACTACGTGTCCTGATAAGGGTTAGGGTCACTACGTGTCCTGATAAGGGTTAGGGTCACTACGTGTCCTGATAAGGGTTAGAGTCACTACGTGTCCTGATAAGGGTTAGGGTTAGGGTCACTACGTGTCCTGATAAGGTTTAGGGTCACTACGTGTCCTGATAAGGGTTAGGGTTAGGGTCACTACGTGTCCTGATAAGGTTTAGGGTCACTACGTGTCCTGATAAGGGTCACTACGTGTCCTGATAAGGGTTAGGGTCACTACGTGTCCTGATAAGGGTCACTACGTGTCCTGATAAGGGTTAGGGTCACTACGTGTCCCTGATAAGGGTTAGGTCACTACGTGTCCTGATAAGGGTTAGGGTCACTCGTGTCCTGGATAAGGTAGGGTCACTACGTGTCCTGGGATAAGGGTCAGGGTCACTACGTGTCCTGATAGGTTAGGGTCACTACGTGTCCTGATAAGGGTTAGGGTCACTACGTGTCCTGATAAGGGATAGGGTCACTACGTGTCCTGATAAGGGTTAGGGTCACTACGTGTCCTGATAAGGGTTAGGGTCACTACGTGTCCTGATAAGGGTTAGGGTTAGGGTCACTACGTGTCCTGATAAGGGTTAGGGTCACTCGTGTCCTGATAAGGGTTAGAGTCACTACGTGTCCTGATAAGGGTTAGGGTTAGGGTCACTACGTGTCCTGATAAGGTTTAGGGTCACTACGTGTCCTGATAAGGGTTAGGGTCACTACGTGTCCTGGATAAGGGTTAGGGTCACTACGTGTCCTGATAAGGGTTAGGGTCACTACGTGTCCTGATAAGGGTTAGGGTCACTACGTGTCCTGATAAGGGTTAGGGTCACTAAGTGTCCTGATAAGGGTTAGGGTCACTACGTGTCCTGATAAGGGTTAGGGTCACTACGTGTCCTGATAAGGTTTAGGGTCACTACGTGTCCTGATAAGGGTTAGGGTCACTACGTGTCCTGATAAGGGTCACTACGTGTCCTGATAAGGGTCACTACGTGTCCTGATAAGGGTTAGGGTCACTACGTGTCCTGATAAGGGGTTAGGGTCACTACGTGTCGGGTTAGGGGTTAGGGTCACTACGTGTCCTGATAAGGGTTAGGGTCACTACGTGTCCTGATAAGGGTTAGGGTCACTACGTGTCCTGATAAGGGTTAGGGTCACTACGTGTCCTGATAAGGGTTAGGGTCACTACGTGTCCTGATAAGGGTTAGGGTTAGGGTCACTACGTGTCCTGATAAGGGTTAGAGTCACTACGTGTCCTGATAAAGGTTAGGGTCACTACGTGTCCTGATAAGGGTTAGGGTCACTACGTGTCCTGATAAGGGTTAGGGTCACTACGTGTCCTGATAAGGTTTAGGGTCACTACGTGTCCTGATAAGGTTTAGGGTCACTACGTGTCCTGATAAGGGTTAGGGTCACTACGTGTCCTGATAAGGGTTAGGGTCACTATGTGTCCTGATAAGGGTTAGGGTCACTACGTGTCCTGATAAGGGTTAGGGTCACTACGTGTCCTGATAAGGGTTAGGTCACTACGTGTCCTGATAAGGGTTAGGGTCACTACGTGTCCTGATAAGGGTTAGGGTTAGGGTTAGGGTCACTACGTGTCCTGATAAGGGTTAGGGTCACTACGTGTCCTGATAAGGGTTAGGGTTAGGGTCACTACGTGTCCTGATAAGGGTTAGGGTCACTACGTGTCCTGATAAGGGTTAGGGTCACTACGTGTCCTGATAAGGGTCAGGGTCACTACGTGTCCTGATAAGGGTTAGGGTCACTACGTGTCCTGATAAGGGTTAGGGTTAGGGTCACTACGTGTCCTGATAAGGGTTAGGGTTAGGGTCACTACGTGTCCTGATAAGGTTTAGGGTCACTACGTGTCCTGATTGTATAAGGATTTGATTAATGCAAAATACCAGTACACACACATTCCTCCATTCTGAACCCCACTACCACACATAGTGGACTGATTCTGATCCCCCACTACCACACATAGTGGACTGATTCTGTTCACCCAGTACCAAACACATGTAGTGGACTGATTCTGTTCCCCCACTACCAAACACATGTAGTGGACTGATTCTGTTCCCCCAGTACCAAACACATGTAGTGGACTGATTCTGTTCCCCCAGTACCAAACACATGTAGTGGACTGATTCTGTTCCCCCAGTACCAAACACATGTAGTGGACTGATTCTGCTCACCCAGTACCTAACACATGTAGTGGACTGATTCTGTTCCCCCAGTACCAAACACATGTAGTGGACTGATTCTGTTCCCCCAGTACCTAACACATGTAGTGGACTGATTCTGTTCCCCCAGTACCAAACACATGTAGTGGACTGATTCTGATCCCCCAGTACCAAACACATGTAGTGGACTGATTCTGATCCCCCAGTACCAAACACATGTAGTGGACTGATTCTGTTCCCCCACTACCAAACACATGTAGTGGACTGATTCTGATCCCCCAGTACCAAACACATGTAGTGGACTGATTCTGTTCCCCCACTACCACACATAGTGGACTGATTCTGATCCCCCAGAACCAAACACATGTAGTGGACTGATTCTGTTCCCCCACTACCACACATAGTGGACTGATTCTGATCCCCCAGTACCAAACACATGTAGTGGACTGATTCTGTTCCCCCAGTACCAAACACATGTAGTGGACTGATTCTGTTCCCCCACTACCACACATAGTGGACTGATTCTGTTCCCCCAGTACCAAACACATGTAGTGGACTGATTCTGTTCCCCCAGTACCAAACACATGTAGTGGACTGATTCTGTTCCCCCAGTACCAAACACATGTAGTGGACTGATTCTGTTCCCCCAGTACCAAACACACATAGTGGACTGATTCTGATCCCCCAGAACCAAACACATGTAGTGGACTGATTCTGTTCCCCCACTACCACACATAGTGGACTGATTCTGTTCCCCCAGTACCAAACACATGTAGTGGACTGATTCTGTTCCCCCACTACCAAACACATGTAGTGGACTGATTCTGTTCCCCCAGAACCAAATGCATGTAGTGGACTGATTCTGATCCCCCAGTACCTAACACATGTAGTGGACTGATTCTGTTCCCCCAGTACCAAACACATGTAGTGGACTGATTCTGTTCCCCCAGTACCAAACACATGTAGTGGACTGATTCTGTTCCCCCAGTACCAAACACATGTAGTGGACTGATTCTGATCCCCCAGTACCAAACACATGTAGTGGACTGATTCTGTTCCCCCAGTACCAAACACATGTAGTGGACTGATTCTGCTCACCCAGTACCAAACACATGTAGTGGACTGATTCTGCTCACCCAGTACCAAACACATGTAGTGGACTGATTCTGCTCACCCAGTACCAAACACATGTAGTGGACTGATTCTGCTCACCCAGTACCAAACACATGTAGTGGACTGATTCTGATCCCCCAGTACCAAACACATGTAGTGGACTGATTCTGTTCCCCCAGTACCAAACACATGTAGTGGACTGATTCTGTTCCCCCACTACCACACATAGTGGACTGATTCTGTTCCCCCAGTACCAAACACATGTAGTGGACTGATTCTGTTCCCCAGTACCAAACACATGTAGTGGACTGATTCTGCTCACCCAGTACCAAACACATGTAGTGGACTGATTCTGTTCCCCAGTACCAAACACATGTAGTGGACTGATTCTGTTCCCCAGTACCAAACACATGTAGTGGACTGATTCTGTTCCCCAGTACCAAACACATGTAGTGGACTGATTCTGCTCACCCAGTACCAAACACATGTAGTGGACTGATTCTGTTCCCCCAGTACCAAACACATGTAGTGGACTGATTCTGATCCCCCACTACCACACATAGTGGACTGATTCTGCTCACCCAGAACCAAACACATGTAGTGGACTGATTCTGTTCCCTCAGTACCACACACATGTAGTGGACTGATTCTGTTCCCCCAGTACCAAACACATGTAGTGGACTGATTCTGTTCCCCCAGTACCAAACACATGTAGTGGACTGATTCTGTTCCCCCAGTACCAAACACATGTAGTGGACTGATTCTGATCCCCCAGTACCAAACACATGTAGTGGACTGATTCTGTTCCCCCAGTACCAAACACATGTAGTGGACTGATTCCTGTTCCCCAGAACCAAACACATGTAGTGGACTGATTCTGTTCCCCAGTACCAAACACATGTAGTGGACTGATTCTGATCCCCCCAGTACCAAACACATGTAGTGGACTGATTCTGTTCCCCCAGAACCAAACACATGTAGTGGACTGATTCTGTTCCCCCAGTACCAAACACATGTAGTGGACTGATTCTGTTCCCCCAGAACCAAACACATGTAGTGGACTGATTCTGTTCCCCCGGTACCAAACACATGTAGTGGACTGATTCTGTTCCCCCAGTACCAAACACATGTAGTGGACTGATTCTGTTTCCCGGTACCAAACACATGTAGTGGACTGATTCTGTTCCCCCAGTACCAAACACATGTAGTGGACTGATTCTGTTCCCCCAGTACCAAACACATGTAGTGGACTGATTCTGTTCCCCCAGTACCAAACACATGTAGTGGACTGATTCTGATCCCCCACTACCACACATAGTGGACTGATTCTGTTCCCCCAGAACCAAACACATGTAGTGGACTGATTCTGATCCCCCAGTACCAAACACATGTAGTGGACTGATTCTGATCCCCCAGTACCAAACACATGTAGTGGACTGATTCTGATCCCCCACTACCACACATAGTGGACTGATTCTGTTCCCCCAGAACCAAACACATGTAGTGGACTGATTCTGATCCCCCAGTACCAAACACATGTAGTGGACTGATTCTGATCCCCCAGTACCAAACACATGTAGTGGACTGATTCTGTTCCCCCACTACCAAACATAGTGGACTGATTCTGATCCCCCACTACCAAACACATGTAGTGGACTGATTCTGTTCCCCCAGTACCAAACACATGTAGTGGACTGATTCTGTTCCCCAGTACCAAACACATGTAGTGGACTGATTCTGTTCCCCAGTACCAAACACATGTAGTGGACTGATTCTGTTCCCCAGTACCAAACACATGTAGTGGACTGATTCTGCTCACCCAGTACCAAACACATGTAGTGGACTGATTCTGATCCCCCAGTACCAAACACATGTAGTGGACTGATTCTGTTCCCCCAGTACCAAACACATGTAGTGGACTGATTCTGATCCCCCAGTACCAAACACATGTAGTGGACTGATTCTGTTCCCCCAGTACCAAACACATGTAGTGGACTGATTCTGTTCCCCCAGTACCAAACACATGTAGTGGACTGATTCTGTTCCCCCAGTACCAAACACATGTAGTGGACTGATTCTGTTCCCCCAGTACCAAACACATGTAGTGGACTGATTCTGTTCCCCCAGTACCTAACACATGTAGTGGACTGATTCTGTTCCCCCAGTACCAAACACATGTAGTGGACTGATTCTGATCCCCCACTAACACACATAGTGGACTGATTCTGTTCCCCCAGTACCAAACACATGTAGTGGACTGATTCTGTTCCCCCAGTACCAAACACATGTAGTGGACTGATTCTGTTCCCCCAGTACCAAACACATGTAGTGGACTGATTCTGTTCCCCCAGTACCTAACACATGTAGTGGACTGATTCTGTTCCCCCAGTACCTAACACATGTAGTGGACTGATTCTGTTCCCCCACTACCACACATAGTGGACTGATTCTGATCCCCCACTACCACACA
This sequence comes from Coregonus clupeaformis, assembly GCF_020615455.1. Classification (NCBI taxonomy): domain Eukaryota; kingdom Metazoa; phylum Chordata; class Actinopteri; order Salmoniformes; family Salmonidae; genus Coregonus; species Coregonus clupeaformis. Next base: position 1,270 of record NW_025534470.1, on the reverse strand, counting down.
TAGTGGACTGATTCTGTTCCCCCAGAACCAAACACATGTAGTGGACTGATTCTGATCCCCCAGTACCAAACACATGTAGTGGACTGATTCTGTTCACCCAGTACCAAACACATGTAGTGGACTGATTCTGCTCACCCAGTACCAAACACATGTAGTGGATAGAAAATAATCCCATTAGGGCACCGCGTTATTTTTGAGTTTGCTTAATTTCACAAAAAAGAATGGAGAGGCGTACATAATTATATGTCAGGTGCATTTGTTTATGTCTGACTTTGAGACTTGACACTTGTAACAGATGAAATACCTCCCAAATTAAATGTTTAACTGTAACTGAGGTTTATATCTTGTGAAACGACCGGGGGATTGGAATGTCATGCTTGTTTTATTATGCAAAAGTGGAACATGAAATGAATCATTCAAGTCACGAGTCCCGAAGTCACCACTGTCTGGAAGTCACCCTCAGAGTTTCGTCAGCAACATATGACAATGGAAGGATCTCCAAGAGTGTTGGTGGAGGCGGGGGTGGTTTGGTAGGGGCGAGGGGGTGGTTTGGGAGGGGCGAGGGGTGGTTTGGTAGGGGCGAGGGGTGGTTTGGGAGGGGCGAGGGGGTGGTTTGGTAGGGGCGAGGAGTGGTTTGGTAGGGGCGAGGGAGTGGTTTGGTAGGGGCGAGGGGGTAGTTTGGTAGGGGGCGAGGGGTGGTTTGGTAGGGCGAGGGGTAGTTTGGTAGGGCGAGGGGTGGTTTGGTAGGGCGGGTGGTTTGGTAGGGCGAGGGGGTGGTTTGGTAGGGCGCAGGGGTGGTTTGGTAGGGGCGAGGGAGTGGTTTGGTAGGGGCGAGGGGGTGGTTTGGTAGGGGGCGAGGGGGTGGTTTGGTAGGGCGAGGGGTGGTTTGGGACTCAGAGTAAACCTTACGGCGCTAAAAGACTCTAAACCTTAAATGCGGCAGCTTATAAAGTGTATGAATGGATCTGATTTATAAACGAAAAAATGGTAAACAATACATGATGGTACCCCAAGTTCCACTGTAGATATAGTCCACTACAATACATGATGGTACCCCAAGTTCCTTTACTGTAGATATATAGTCCACTACAATACATGATGGTACCCCCAAGTTCCACTGTAGATATATAGTCCACTACAATACATGATGGTACCCCAAGTTCCACTGTAGATATATAGTCCACTACAATACATGATGGTACCCCAAGTTCCATTGTAGATATATAGTCCACTACAATACATGATGGTACCCCAAGTTCCACTGTAGATA